>NW_015114057.1:0-1413 GCF_001443285.1 Poecilia latipinna | reverse complement strand
CTTTCAGATTATTTCATATCACTGGTTTTAATTAATGATATGTCTGTGATTCATTTAAAATGGATTTTATGTGGATCGACATGCGTCTATTAAAATGATTTGGACTTCAGAGGAACATTAATATGCAGGTACTCTTTGCGTTGAAGTTTCTGGAAACAGGAAACTTTTAATAAGGATGTGATTAGTCACAGGCTGCTGCTTTGGGGGGTATTGAGGGATAGATGTGTCTGTTCAGTCAGGCGGAGGAACTTTACTGCACACATTTGAGAAATTGCGCATCGTTTCAGTTCTTTGGAGTTCTGCACAATTTTGAACCGGACAGTTTGAGTTTATTATGGCGATCTGCTCTGGATGATGTCATACACACCTGAAGGCTGACAGGCAGTGCTTCATCCAGTCCTTCTAAAATGTGAAAGCAGAATGCTTATATTTGGCAGGTTTCCTGTATGAATGTCAAAAGTTCACACAACATTTTTTATGAGAGAAACTGTGGTTTTGTGTTTTTGGTGTGTTGCTTTCACTATGTTGAGAAAAACATCATGTTTTCATCCATTTCACAAATTCTCTGTCTAGCACCAAAAGGATGAATAAACAAAAGTGTGTATTTACCAGATCAAGCCTCGTGATTTTGATCAATTTCAGCACAAATGGTTTTTTTTTTCTTTAACTTCTCAATAAAAAAAATAGATAAATACACATATATATCAGTGACGTGCGATGAGGTTCATTGCTGGTGAGGCACTGACTTATGACTTAGACACCATGCATGTTATTGAACCTAAGTAAATTTTGCGCATGCATACAACGCTGGAGGGCAAAAAGACTAATCATTTACATGTCATCCATAGCCGCGTTAACTCAGTGAAACTATTGATTGATTTCGTGCTATGATCCACAGCAAAGTTATCTGTATTCGCCAAGCTACACAGATTCGTTGCCATAGCAACTGACAACAATGCCACTTCATGTTTTAGGATTTAACACCAAAAAAAACATTCAAGAAATTTGCACACAGAACAGAACATTCAGTCTGTTGTAGTACATTTTAGGTTTAATGTTTTATTAATAAATAATTGCTGTGGTAGATTAGCTACCACTTCTAATTTACTGAATTATTTAGACATACAAACTGTAGCCCAAAAAACGCACATTTCATAAAAAAAAGATCTTATTGCTGTCTTACCTTTATCTATCAATGAAATCCATTCACCGCTAATTCTTCACAAAAACATCCGTTCATCCAAATCCCAGTCTATCCTCAGCATGTCTTTTCTACTCCGTTTGAGAATCGTCAAACTTTCGAAGCAAAACTTTCAGCTCTGGTGTTGGTCTTCCTTTAGTTATTATCTGCTGCTTCAATTGAAAATCCACTTTAGAAAACTGTTAAAGTGTAGAAATGGCTTTCATGTTGAC
>NW_015114056.1:176953-177947 GCF_001443285.1 Poecilia latipinna | reverse complement strand
TTGATATGCAACCTTGCTAAATGCATAGCATGTACCAATAGTTCTTAGAACTACTATGATTATGTAGAAAAAGTTATTTCACTCTTAACTCTTTCATTTTTCAATTTAGCACAGGGATGCATTTTTGGGCAATATGGATTTCCAGCCTGCCAAAATATGCATCCCCTCTTTATTTTCCTCAAATATTATTCTAGTGATTTAAAACTTATACCAGCTGTTCATGGAACTACTCTAATCATGTAGAAAAAGTTATTTCACTCTTACCGCTTTATTTCTCCAGGTTAACACAGGGATGCATTTTTTGGCAATTTGCTTTTCCAGCCTGCCAAAATATGCACCCCCCTCTGTTCTCCCCAAATATTATCATATTGATATAAAACTCATACCAGTAGTTTACAGAACTACTCTGATTATGTAGAAAAAGTTATTTCACTCTTAACTCTTTCATTTTTCAATTTAGCACAGGGATGCATTTTTGGGCAATATGGATTTTGACTCTGCCAAAATATGCATCCCCTCTCTATTTTCCCCAAATATTATCCTATTGATATAAAACTTATACCAGTAGTTTACAGAACTACTCTGATTATGTAGAAAAAGTTATTTCACTCTTAACTCTTTCATTTTTCAATTTAGCACAGGGATGCATTTTTGGGCAATATGGATTTTGACTCTGCCAAAATATGCATCCCCTCTTTATTTTCCTCAAATATTATCCTATTGATATAAAACTCATACCAGTAGTTTACAGAACTACTCTGATTATGTAGAAAAAGTTATTTCACTCTTAACTCTTTCATTTTTCAATTTAGCACAGGGATGCATTTTTGGGCAATATGGATTTTGACTCTGCCAAAATATGCATCCCCTCTTTATTTTCCTCAAATATTATCCTATTGATATAAAACTCATACCAGTAGTTTACAGAACTACTCTGATTATGTAGAAAAAGTTATTTCACTCTTAACTCTTTCATTTTTCAATTTAGCACAGG
>NW_015114056.1:114938-170924 GCF_001443285.1 Poecilia latipinna | reverse complement strand
ATTGTATTCCACCAAAATTATTTAAATATGCTAAACTATACGTTCCTATACATGCAGTTTTAATAGCTGTATGCCTAAAATTTAAATACGTGACAATGTGATTACTATTCAGCGTGTTATGATCTATTAAATGCGCTGACACTTTATTGTGCCTGCCAAATATATAACGCTGAGTGGAGCGGTGTACCGCTCCAAGATGGCCGCCCTAAATCTCGTCAGCTCCAATAGGCGAGAGCGGCCCATGAGGCGTCTATCCTTATATTATGTCTATGGGCCTATGTCTATGGGTCTATATTATGTCTATGGGCCTATGTCTATGGGTCTATATTATGTCTATNAGTCTGTTAAAGACAGTATTATCAATAGCAGTACAATTTGCACAATGCCTGTTTTGTTTAGTTTTCTTCTTGGAAAAAGTTATTAAAAACAAGTTTTTGTCTAAATTAAGTTGAATTCATGGTTCCTTTTTCCACAAAATGTAACCGGTAGTGTTTATGATTAAAAAAATAATTATGTGATCGGTATCGTGTTCGGTATCGGTGATCGGCCCTCATGGGTGATCGGAGGGCCGATCACCCTGCATCGGCAGGAAAAATCCTGATCGGCACATCTCTAATATATCTATGTATTTGTTTAAGAGCCACAATAACTTAATTGTCTGTACAAAAATTTACTGTTTGTAAAATTGAAAGCAACACTAGCGAAACGCGGTACAGACGTAAAGCGGTGTTTGTGAAAACACGTCAGACACGACTGACGTAAATCAGTATTGTCTGACCAAAAAAGTTAAAATATTCAGACATGATCCTTGCAGTGTTTGTCCTCCAAGCTATTAATTTAAGAATTTGTCAAAGTTGATGTAGATGCTGATGGCTTCAGGCAGGAAAGGTTTCCCATAGCAGTCTGTATTCCAGCACAATTGGTGAAGCCTCTGACTACAGACACTGTTTTTGTACAGCGGTCTCATGAAACATTTAACAGTTGTCTTTGCATTTGAAGAAATGTGAGATGTTTGAAATTTTCCGTTTCCACAGGATCTGACTACAGTAATTGAAGCGTTTAGTTCTTTAGATGAAAAAGATTTAATGTAAATAACACATACTATGAAGAAAAAGAATAAAAAATGATTAATTATTTTCTTATTGCTCTAGAATTGGTATTATACATTATGTTTGTTTGCTTCTACTGAATCGATAAAATGCAACTACCTTGTCAAAGGAGAGGAGCGCCAGCAGCAACACGATGTGGCTCTGATCCATCTGAGGAAAGAGAAAAACAAACGTTCTTTACCACTCCAAACCGATAACAGCTATAATGAGATGAGGGTTTCCCCCCCACTAACAGCGTCTTTTGGGGTTATTTTTAGTTGATCAAGAGGAACAGATAAAAATGTCCACACTTTTGCAAATAGTTTGTCCCTGGAGTTTACAAATAAAAGTTCTTCCTGAGCAGCTGCTGGGTCGATCCAGCGTGTTGGCACAAGCTCCATTTCTTGCTCTCTCCAAAAATCGAATAATGATCCTCAGGCTCAATTTGTTTTAATCTTTCCTGCAATATTCTCTGCCATTTATATTCATCAGAAATCACATAAACATAGCAAGTGGAGTTTTAAACGTAAAAGGAGCTCTGGGCTTTTTTTGTTCTGGATGTCAGGGTCACGGATTTAACCTTTGCTTCCTCCGTTCCCCTCGGCTTCCTTCCCGCATGGAGCGTTGTGCCTGTTGAGCAAGTTTAACCGGAGGTCTAGTCAAAACATTGAGCATGTAAAATGTAACGGGAGCAGCATCGACTGCGGTAGACGTCAGAAAACCTTGTGGTGAGCCGTCATAAAGCCGAGTTCAGACAGTCCCGCAGGTTAACGAAAGACTTTTATTCTTTCACATCGGCAGGGTTTCACGCTGTGACGCAGCTGACAGAAACTTGTCTACATGTGTTAAACACCAGGTCAGCTGTAATTAAAGACGGATGTGCTGCTGATGAGTGAATTCCTTCTGTGAGGTCATTGCTAGTCTTTCTCCATGAAATCCTAGTAGATATAATCTTTATCACATCCATATGTTAAATTTTACACAGTTATCTGAAAACATTTATGCTTTTTATCGTTTTTAGAATACTATAGAAAATGTTCATGGGAATTAGATGTAGTTATTTGGGCTAAAAGAATGTAGTGTAAATTGGTCGACTGGTCTGAGCATAGTTACTTAGTCATAGTCCACTATTATGCCAAATAAATATTTGTTATGTTTGTGGAAATAAGAGTATCTCCTGCTAGCCGGCCGTTCTGCCGGTGTCTGCAAAACTGCCTGCTTTAAAAACTAAAGTAAATTGTTGTCATAATTTATTTTACCTAGCAAGCCCAAGAATAGTAACGGCCCTAAACCTGGCAACGCAAACGGAGCTCTTCTTCACTTCATTCAAAACGTAAATAAACCGCAGCGCATCCAGTCAGAGAGAACGGAGCTGCATGGCTTCATTTGTTCTTTTCTTGCATCGTCCCTGTGATGTCGCCAAGGAAAGTTGTAGTTTGCTCAGATCAGTTTAGGAAGGATTCCTCTGAAAACTACCAACAAAGCATTTACTGAAATACTTGGACTGAAGGAAGGTTCTGTTCCTATAGTTTGTTCCAAATTTGCAGACAACCAGATTTGAGAGGAGTCGATGTAAACACAGAGTCAGCCGGCAGCAGCTAATTTGCATAAAAGTGCTGTGGCCCTAAAATGGCGCATTCCTGAATGAGCTCTCATTAAGTTGGAACAAATTAAATATCTGAGAATAAGTTTGTGTGTTAAAAGAAGTGAGGATGTAGTCAAATATTTATTTTTTTAAAGGATGCATAATGGTGCAAAGTGAATGAATCCAAAATAAACTCGGGAAAATAATGTTTTTTTCTATTTAGTCAATGTGTAGTGTGGGACAAAAAGTTGTAGAGAGCAATAATTTAGGATTTCCAACTTAAAAAGGGTGAAATGTGCTGTAGGTGTCTCTGTGCAGGTGGAATTGATCTGTATTTACAAGTCGATTTTCCCCGTTTAGATCTCAGACATTGAATCTGGGGTGAGGATGCAAGTTATCGGTTAATGTGAAGTTGATTAATGTCATTAACTCACTAATGATTAATGCAGGAGGTGGGAACCTTATGAAAAAGCTACTGTTTTCCAGAGCGTCAACCGTGTTTCCATAGCATAAAGGGCTACGTTTTTCATAACACGTTTGATGTCAAACAACAAAAACGGACACAAATTCTGTTTACTCACATTACAATTATATTATTATTTTTGAACCCTAACTAAACTTTGCAATTTGTTGAACAGGAAAACTATGTGAAACACTTAATTCCCCATGAACTTAACTGCTCTTGATCCTTCCTATATTATGATTTCATTCCATGAAACTCAGTAATTCATTCTCCAAATCCACTCTGCTTGTTGCATACTCTATTTTATTTCATTCTATTCTATGGAAATAATTGGTAGTAGACACAAAGTGTTCTGTAGAATCACCGTCTGCAACATGTCCCTTCAACGATAACCCATCTTTTATTTGTTAAGTGTGACTAAAATGCACAGGTTGCCAGAAAACAGCTGGAGCAGTAAAACTGTCATCTCCCTCTTTTTCACATGTATTAGACTGCAGCATAGAAAACATCATGAAGTTAATTATTTCAACGATCTTACCTTTGCAGAATTTCAAGCCAAAAGTCTTCCCAGAGCAAAGAGTAATCCTTAAATTTGATGTATTTGCAAGCGGTCGTTGTCCAGCGTGTGTGTTGAGCAATGGAGGTTCACTGAGCCGATCCGCTCACAACCTACCGAAGCCGTGTGACATCAGAGGGCCGTCCTAGGAGGCAGAACATTCACAGTCGCCACCTTCTGCAGTTTAGGGTTTTTGTTTTTTTTTTGGTAAGTTTTGTATGCTACAGATCAACATGTTTAAATTTCAGATCACAAAACAAACAGCCCAGTAAAGACAGACAGCAGCTGGAAATACACTTTATCAAATGAATTAGGAAAAGCAGTAATTATCTACACTACAAAGGTTTATAATAGGGTTGAACTTAAATTCGCTAAATGTTTGTTGCCGAGTCAACAACAATATGCTTTAAACAATTTAATGTCCTAAACAATTTAAAAATTTTTTGTTCATGTAGTTACTATTTCATTCAGTGAAGTGAACTTCAGCTAGTATTGTACACTCCCATGTTCATTATTTTAAGTGTTGATTGTGCAAGACTAAGTTGGATGTAGAGAATTTAGCAAAGCATTGTAGTTTTCACATCTTTTAGCATTTCAAATCATGTGAACAAAGCAACTCATGTAGCATAACTTGGTTCAGTGTATGAAATCAAGTAAGTGGAGTTGTGAAGTTAAAGAAAAGACCCGACTCCACATTCAGTATGTGAATGTGGAGTCGCTCCGTCAGTCTGATATACAGCCGGGCTGTAGACTGTAGAGCACTTTGCTGTAGAAAGGAGTTTAAAGTTGACTCAGTGGCACAAAATGTTCAACTTAAAACCGGTAGATTTCATGGGAGGAGAAGGGCACCTCCTTCAGGATGCTCCACATGCACAAACTACATGAAGCAAAGTTATTAATGTGCCAACAGAACAGGCATCACATGATGTTAGTCCCAGAGTCAAACAGATGTATCCATGAGTTGAAGGGGGTTCAGCTTGAATTATTGTAGTGATACAAGGAAATGTAGTGAATTTGTAAGTTGGTACTTGATTTCTGTATTGGTAATTATTTATCATTTTCAGAACCAAAAATGTTTATGCACTTTTTGCAATATACCAATACCAAACAGTACCATTCTGTTATGATTCAACTGTTTATATAATTTAGTAAAAAGGGTCATTGATGAAAGGCTGTATTTCAATCACAGTTTCTTTCTATTGTAAATGTTTTTCTCGTCAGGATTTCAAGTGAGGCACCAATGGTGGCGTTTCTCCAACGGCTGATTATCTGGGAGGTGGAACTGGAGTCCTGCATCCTGAAATCCCAACTATCTAGGCTTAATAAAACGCTTAATAGTCAGATCTGTTTTGATAATGGTGTAGAAATGAGTTTGACACCTGGTTAGATGTGTCCATGGGGGAGGATCAACTCTCAAAACTCAACATAGTTTGGTGCAGGTGCAGTAAGTATTCCAAATCAAAAACATTTTTTTTGAATACTTGACATCTATTACTACCTGCACCACACTTTGCAGAAGGAGGGGAAAATAAAGCAGGAAACGCATCACAACTTTTTATTCTCTCACCAGTCCAGCTGGAGTTTCAAGTCACCAACATTCCTTATGCAAATTAAACTTAACATTCTACCAACATATCTTGTTATTGCATTCTGTATAGCATCAAAAACAAAGTACACACACAAATGAAATATTGTGGATTTCTATCAGTCTTATGCACATTGCAACTTGCAAACACTTACCTGATCTCTGCACCTGTGATGCAGATAAAGGCATTTGTCTTTGTGATACAGAGACCTGGAACAAAAACAGCACAGCTTTTATGTAATTGAACATTACAAGAAAAGAAAACTTGATGGGACATATCAAACCCCACTTCACTGCTGACATGGAAACACTTTCAAATTGCCTCTTGCAGATCCTCTACTAAAAACTACCTTGCTACAACATTGCTTTTCAAATAAGCCAACACAAGTGAAACATTTCATTAACTATCAAATGACTGGAAGGTTTCTTTGCTTCATTTGCCATTCACTAATGTCAACCATACACAGCTAAGAACACAAAAGGGAGGAAGGAACTTTGCAGGACTCCTAAACCTCCTGACCAGTCAGCTGAGAAAAAAAACAGATCAACACATTTTGAAAACAAACTTACCTGCTGCTCTGACTGAAAACACTCACTCCAAATGCAGTGTTGCACTTCATTCACATTTGTCTCTGTGCACAACCTCTCAGCATCAGTTACCCTGACTAATGACATTTGGTTACACACAAGAACAGGCTTGAATGCTGGAATATATACAAAGTTGCGTCCAGCGTTGGGCCACGTTTTATACTCCTTATGGATGTGACGACTGTAGGGCCACTTTAGCTTCTTGGTTTTCTCTGCAATCTGTACCGTTATGTCCACCAAGCTCAACATTTAAAGAATGCCAGAAATGAAAAAACCAACCCCCTCCTCCTTCTGAGGAGGGAGAGGGGAAAAGCCTACCATGTGCTGCATGCGGTACAAGCAGCAGAGCACCAATCCGGGTTGAACACAACACTTGCACAAGGCCGTCTCCACAACCCTGCTAGAAAAAAGGGGCACAGACCCACTGCAGCCATAACGGTACCCTCCCAGAAAGGTAGTCCGATCACTTTCAGTCTGGCCAATGGGGTAAAATTGTGTTTGTAGTTTAAACTGTGGTTATGTTTAAAACAAAAATTCACTTCTAGAATGTTGCCTGTATGACTTTTAAAACTAGTTGTGCTACTTACGTCGGTTTGATGGTTTCTTTATGTTTTTTGTGAATGAACGTACCGCTGATACCACCAGCACCTGAATTCAGATACTATAGAGCCAAAACACAATAGTCAGTTTCCTTTCTTACTAATGTCTGATTTAGGCTCTCTTCGGCAGTCCTTATAGAACCACCAACAGGCGAAATCAACATCCCTGCTGTACAGCTTCAGATCTGCATTTCCCTCTGCATGGGTGCAGTCAAATCCAACTAACCAGTTGTGGACACACAGTTCGGGTTCAGATCTCGCAGGTGGATTTGAAACTCGATGGAATCCTGAGAAAAGCTTAAAAAACCGACAGAAGAAATACAAATTTGAAGGATTTCCTGGTCCATGTTGAGGTAAAATCGTCAACAAAACCAAAAGTCAAAGGTCAGGGTGGCTTCTTTAAACACCTGCACTTGGTGCACAATAAATTCAATAGCACAATTTATCAATTTGAACAATCAGGAAACCCCAAAATTAAAAATTGTATATATTTAATTACCCGCAAAATCAAATATGTTGGTGAAACAACAAACATTCTGGATTTATAGTTCAGCTGCTAATGAGTTCTCACTCTGTAGCATATTTTTGCCTTCAGGTCAAAGTTCAAAGCCATAATAACGTACACTGTCTGGGGTAGCAGGAAAACCTGGAGCCAACATACTTTGTTGCAATGTCTTGTTTTTGTTGTTTGTTTTTGACCGTGTCCATTGGCAGTGGCAATGAAACATTCTTGTTCTGCTATTGTTCTCAGTCTGCTCAAGTGGTCAAGTGAAATAACTCAGAAGTTATAGACCAGTTGCTAGGTTCAACGTGGTTACAACAGGAACTAAGATGAAAGGAAAAAGAATTGGCCGGAGGCAGTAAATGAGCAAAAATAGTTATTTGGTAGAAATTAATAAAACAGTTTAACAATCATAGTGAGAACACTAATAACAATTACAAAGCAGCATATCAAAATTTAAACACCAGTTCTATTGAACCCAGTGTTCACATTGTCTTTTTAGTCAAGTCAAGTGTAACTCTTCTTATTATGTTGTTGGTCACCTAGCACAACAAAAGATGAAAAACTCTTCACAATGTGATTGACTGCAGCCAAGTGGTCCGACAGGCTGAAAAATAAAAGACACAGTTAGCGCCGTGACTGAGTGGTCAGCCACGAACACCAACCGGCGCAGCTCCCACTCATAGGGTCACATTTTTCCAGCCCAACCACAAGAAAACTTTACAAATTATATTTATAAATGTTAAATATTCTTACAGTACCTTGTTAATAGTTGAACTAGAAAAATATGACCCTAAGTAAAAAAAAGAAGTGAAGAGCTGCCTCTCTCGCACCTCCCTCCACCAGCGCTCCTCAGAATTCTGGTGGAGGAAGCCGCGAGAGTGCCTGACGGACCCGTTGCATGCAGTCACTCATCACACCACTAGGTGGCTCCAAACAAAATCAAAAATACATACAACCATCACTATAATCATTTCGATCAAAACTCACACAGACACACGAGCTCTTCTCTCTGTTACACAAGTCAAAATGCGTTTTTCCGTCCAGTGGTTTGTTCTGTTACCATCAGGTTGTTTGCACTGGAGAGAAAAATAAGCCTTTGCCCAGTTCTGCTCTGGGCACAGACTCACCGTCTCCATCTCCATCATCCATGTCCATCATCCATCTCACCTTTTGTTGTTCCGTTTGCTTGGCTTGTTTTAATTATTTATTGCTGTGAACCAAACCTTTATGATGGCAGTCCAAATAAAAGAAGTCGATTCACACAAACCAGATCGCAGCTCTGCTCTTCTAGCTTGCCGTTTCCTCAGTCAATCATTTAGTCAACCACTTTGAACAAATAAATAACTTCCATGGTACATGCAAAGAATATCAATTCAATTCCCTTAGGGGTAAATAAAACAGTTTTGAATTTCATTTGAACTGAATGACCTGGCTTGTTTTTATATTTTCAATTGTATTTCTAATATTCAAATAACAACACAGGTTTTTTTTATTTATTTCTGTTTCGTCTACAAGCAGCAGAAAACGGATCAAACTGGAAGGGCATCTTCCATTTCTCGACAATGTCGCCCTCTGCCGGTCAAACACAAAAGTCTACCGTTACCATGCCTACAGGATCTCCGAGTCGGTTCGAGTGTAAAGTTCTGTCGTCTTATCGTTTTGGCGCAAAACAGGAAATTTCAGGTTACTTTCTAAGACGTTCGTGCCGAAACAGGTTAGGCTGTCCACTTTAACTTGAAGTAGTTTATTTATGTATTCATTTAAGCAGTTTTAATATCCAAACAGTTCGCTTTGTCTGTTGCCTTGAATTCTCGTCTTAGAGCCGAGCTGTTTGTAAATTAACAACGTCGCTTCGGGCATTTCGATGCGTAACAACTGTCTGAAAGTTACAAAGTAAGAGCATGAATCATTTCAGCTGATAAGGGTCCAGAATCAGAGTGAGGAATTGTCCAAACAGAAACGATTCAGACAGAAAATGAACTAAACTAGAAAAAGAGCCAATCAGAACCGGCTGAGCTGCTGTAAGGTGCTGCCACCATGAGGGGCGCTGTTTTAGAGTTTACATAACCACATTAAAAAGCAAATAGAGGTCAAAGTAGGTCATTTAATGCAAGCTACAAAGGCCATACTATCAGCTACAAGAGAAATATGTATTATCTGCAGGAATAGTTAATAAAACCAAATATTAAAGCATAAACAGGTAATACATATTTCTTAAAGTGAAGTGAATGACACGTTTCCCTACAATAAAATTAATACATTTGTAATTCAAAAGTATTCTCTTTTTTTTTTTTTGGTTGTTTTACAGGTTGACCTATTTACGTCTCTGTAATTTTTGCCTTTCATAAAGATCTGACAAATCTGAACAAAAGAACCTAACAGATAGGTTCTTTAGTTTTCTATGATAAACAGTGTCACTTGCCAGCCAGACATAATCATGTTTTGCTCTGAAATCAATCCCATAATGTTTCATAGATGGTCTCTATGTTGTTGCAACAAATTATCACTCCTTGTAAACAGCTTATGGGATGTCATGTCCTTTTGTTATATCCGTTTCCCATAATGTTCTGGTGTACATCCATACCTCGCTCCTCCCCTCCCATCAGCGACATGATGTCCAGGCGAACCGGCTGGAGGAACGTTCCCAGCGACACGGTGAACTCCCACCAGGATCAAGCCCTCAGCTCCACCGTATTCCTGCTGCGGTCCTTCGGCCCAACTGCCTTCCTGCTCAAGGAGGATGGAGAGACGGCAAACTTTAAGGTCGGTCGCGTTGGGACAGTGGGGGTCCACTCAAGAGATCAAGGAGCAAAAAGATCCAGAATGTCCTCTTCTTGTCCAGGTGTGCCTGGGCGAGCGACATACGTGCACCTGTCCAACGTTCACCAGGGAGCAGCAGCCGTGCAAACACATCTGCTGGTATCACTAACACACAGTTTGCTTCTCAATTTGATTCAAATGTTGTCCAGGTTCTTCATATTGAGCCAGCGACTTTCAAACTTGCATTTAATATTTTGGTAACGCTTTACTTTGAAGGGGTGTGCTTAAGAGTGACATGATACTGTCGTAACCATGACAAAACACCGGTCAGGAACATGAAGGGAGACTTCATGAGTGTTTATGACTGTCGTCACGAAGTGTCATTTGGTAAATAATGACACTTTTGATGGGCTTTAATCCAACTTTGCATTACATGTTCTATTGTTTCACACCAGGTAAAGGCATATTTTCATGCAGACCCACTAGTTAGCAGAAGTTGGCGGTCTGTAATTACCTTAACACTGAAGTATATTTGCTTAAAAGAAAAGAATATTTGAAACCTTACATTGATTTTGCCCACTAACCAATAATGTGTGATTCCAGGCTTTTGCTGAGGAAATTCCGGCTACCCAGAGAGCACCAGTGTAAGCATTGCTGCTTTGAATACCTTTTGTAGTTTTGATCCGTCGACAGGTCGTGTTTTTCCACTTCAGATGCATTTCAGCCGGGGCTATCAGAGCGCCAGCTGCTGGAGGTTCTCCAGGGTTCACACCAGGCTAAAGCCTCTGCTGCTGGGACTCCCCACCAGAGCCTTCCAGGACAAGAGACCGGAGTCATCTGCCGGAAAGAGATTCAGAATCAGGACGCGTGTCCGATCTGTCTGGAGGGGCTGCTGCAGAAAAAACAGCCTGTGTGTTACTGCAGGTGGGTTTGGGTCGCGGCGGTTTCTGTTGACCGGAACGTTTACCTCAGTTTCTGGGGTCAGATCTCCTGATGCTCTCCGTCTGTCCCTGTAAGGTACGGCTGTGGTAACAGCGTCCACATCTCCTGCATGAAGGTGTGGGCCGACCACCAGGGCCTGTCAGTCGGCCAGGAGATGCTGCGGTGCCCCCTGTGCAGGGAGAGCTTCAGCTCCCTGCAGCTGCTCCAGGAGCAGGCTAAGAACGCAGCCAGGCTCTTCACTGCTGCTGAGAGGGAGCGAGCAGACAGACACCTGGGAGCGGTCTGCTGCAGCTGCAGAGCGGGCCCGGTCACTGGGACCTGCTACAGGTGGGTTGGACCAGACCAACACTGCTGCAGCCAGGCTGCCCACCTTAGAAGAGACAAATCCAATTTAACTCAGCACAGGATGGGGAAGCAAACACCAGCTAGCTGCTATGGTTTATTAACACAGTAAATCAGCTAATAGGAACCTGCGATTACGGGTCATGCTGATGGGTCACTGAAGAAACACAGGTTTGAGTTGACTCCATCTTAGCTGCAGCATCAGGTCAAAATCTGGAGTCATTGTGTCAGAAACCAGTAGTTAAATCGGGTGGTCTCCTTAGTGCCGACTGAATGTGTTTTACCGTCGCAACCGATCCGAACTCACCATCGTCAGTAAATGTAGTCAGATTTTCATCGGACATGGATCCACAATGGTGTGTTAATAGTGTGAACACCTCTGAAACATGACAACCACAATAAAACGGCCTCTGGGAAAGAAGATTGTTTTGCCAATATAGTCGGAGAGAAAGGGACAGTTAGGTTGAAGCAAAGCAGAGAAACTAAACAGGATCTGACTGTCAGCTCAAAGGACAAACAAAGAAAAAAAACTCTGTTATCCTTAGTTAACAAAAAGGCTCACCGACCTACCTACCTGGTAAAGCAGAAAAATGTACAGGGGACCCCAAACGTACCTGGTCCTCTGACTCCCACCACAACCTTTTACTCACCAAACCGAGCTCCAGAGCAGCAGCAGATGGACAGATGAGTCAGTCAGCAGGAGAAGAGGCCAGACTCTACTGGTGAGCCTCATTTATAGTTCTGAGTCCTGGTTGGTTCCTCTCAAATTCTCCATCCAATCCTAAACTGGCACCAGCTTAAATTGTGGTTCCTCTGAGTGAAGATAAAGTAGAAGGGAACCAGACCAGTTCTCTCACTTGGATGCTCTGAAACAGAATAGCATTTATCTTACGAGACGAAGTAGATCAAAGAAGTCTGTTGTGTCTTTTGCAGATGCAGCCTCTGCAGCTCTTTGTATCTCTGTGAGACCTGCGTGAAGAAAGGCAGCCACTCGCAGCATCCTCTTGCTTCAAGAACAGTAAAGCTCTGTGATTTAACCTCAGCCAGTCACACCGCTGTGACCTAAACGGCTTCTGAATGAAACAATCTTTTTCACTTGAAACAGACAAGAAAAGAGGAGTGGACTCCTGTGACTGAGGGCTCCACCCTGGATCCAGAGCCACGGGATGGAAGGTGCGTTCAGGGAGGATTTAGTTCCTGCCGTGCTCACGCGCTGCTAAGTGTTGCCGTCTTCTCCTCAGCGCTCCGGCGGAGCCTCCTGCGGACTTCGTGTTGGAGCGTGTCCCCGTGGCCAAGGTGAGGCGCGGCTCTCGGCTGCTGGATGAGGGGATGCAGTGTCGGATCTGCCTGCGGGGATTCGGTCAGGGTCAGCAGCTCCGAACTCTGCCCTGTCAACACAAGGTACCCACAACTCTTCCTGCTAACCCTGCCAGTGTTTTCAAACTTTAAAACTGGGATATGCATTCCCTGGCGTCCCTTTCCGGACTCCACCATCTATAGTTGAACACAAGTCAGATGAGACAAAAACAGTACAGGTGTAATGTTTTAGAATGACATATCCAGTTGAGAAGCTTCAACTCTACAGACTAAACTTCTCTGTAGAGGAAATGATCTTCCTGGCACTTCACAATACGAACAAAGAAAATCCCAGTGAAATAAACTGACATTTGGCTTGTAATATGTCAAAATGTGAAGAAGTTCAAGACGTTCTAATACTTTTTGGAGGCGCCGTGATGTTTGTTCGTCTGTTCCCTCAGTTTCACATGGACTGTGTGGACCAGATCCTCCTGAGGTCACGATCCTGTCCCCTAGACGGATACATCATCTACTGTCAGAGACCAACGGACAGGAAGAAGAGCTCTCCTGAGGTCACCTCCCTCCAGCACCAGGAAGACGACCTGAAACATCTGTTTGTCCCTGGGACAGCGTTGCTCGCTCAAAGTACCAAACCTTCTCCTGCGCGTCACGCTCCTAACTCAGAGGTATTGATAGATGCCTCGTCTTTTAGTCGGCCAGCACTGAATTCCAGCATGAATCCCTTCAAAAAGACTCAAGGTTTTCCCGGCACTTTGGCCTCCAGGAAAGCCAAAGTGCATCTGAAAGACGTGGAGAAGGAGACTGTTAGAGACGCAACGGGAGACGGCTTGGAGCTGAGAATGACCGGATTTTCAATAAACAAACAATAAAAGCAGACTAGGATGTCTGCACATTTCACTCAATCCACTTCAGTCTAATTACTAGATCAGTAAACCGACTCCTTTAGGGTATTTTAGTATGAAGTAAGTTTATTAAGCAAGTTCTCAAAAGATGCAATAACTACAAGAACACTAACATCACTACAAAGGTAAAAACACAAGCGGTGGCCCGTTTGGAAGAAACCAAAGGCGTGACGGTGGATGGATCCACAGCAAATTTAGTACAGTTTACATTCATCTGGATCGCTACAAAAACCAGAGCGACAACAAGTTTATTGTTCTCGACAAGAATATCTGCACAAAGTGTTGAACACTACTTCTCATCTCACCAGAGAAGCAGGGAGACGTTGCGTTTTCGAGCTGATGACCGGTGAGTGAAAGTGTATTCGTGATCAAGCTACATGTCTTACAAGGCTCCGTCCACTGAGACGACCTTAAAATAAGTCACACTAACACAACATGAGTAGATTGTTCCACCTTCTTTCAAATAGAAACCAAAAAAATAAACAAGGTGACGTCATTAAACTAGTGCTCACAGAAAATGGTATTTACATATAAAAGATAACACTTGAATATACGGAATCGAGCATCAATCATGATTAAAAGTATGTAGCAGTAGAGCTATAATGGAAGACTATAAAGGTGAAGTTGAATTGCAAGAAATATTCATTTGTGGTGAGAATTATTCTGTTTCATCCTGATCAGTTTCAAATGTCTCTGAAGGCTTCGTAACTTTACATACCGAGGCTAGTTGTTCCCAGGACTGATGACAGTGTGACGGTAGCTACATGTTTGTCATCTTAATCCTTTTAAGGATTCTATCTTAAATTGATGCTATTGGTCCTCTATGTATTTTTCAGAATATACAGACATGCCAAAAGTTTGGAAACAACTGTTTAATGCTTTTCTTCAAAAATTATTTTCAAGAAAATAGCAGCTCAATCCAAACACCTGATAAATATAGCAAAATACATTGTAATAAAAGTCTCTTTATGTTATCTTGTTGCAAAGTATACCAATATGCTGTTTTGTGCTTCCAAACTTTTGGCCTGCCCTATAAGCTCATAAGTCAGATCAGACTGGGTCTTTTCAGGAAACCTAACCCACCCACTATAACACTCCCCCCACCCCCATTTATCACAACTACCACAAAGATGTGCGTTTGCATGAATTTGCGCGGCAGCAACTGACAGGAAAGACGTCGGCTTTCGCTTTCCACGACTCGCAAACTAAGGTGTGTGACTAGCTCCCTTGGCAGTTCAAAAGCATAAAAACATTTAGTCGACTTCAACCCTCCGTTTGATAGTCGATCATTCAAATCATGCACCACGACGTGGAAAACGTATCAAGATCCTGGCCTAAAAGTATCCTGACTGGATCAGTGGACGATGAAAGTAAAACCTATTTTTACGTTAAAGCATATAAACCCATTAAGGTAGATCCCCTGAATACATTTCTAAACTTGGAAATAAACAAATATCGGCTCCTTCGCTCCTCTAACTGTTGAGTAAAAATCCCAGAATTGGAATAGTTACAATTGGCAGCGCAACACTGAGTCGTATGGCAAGACCTGACAGTAAAAACATTCGGTCACCGAGTTGTCTAAAAGCTATTCTGACCTCCTATTTACTCTGTGGCTCTATGTGTTCACTCGCTAAAGGAAACATTCATTTTCATGCAAATAAAAGCAACTGCAGACCTAAGATATCGTATATCACGTGTGAAAGTCATGTGGCAGCTCTGTACTTGTGTGTTAGTCTTTCTCCAGTTCAGTGTTGCAGTCCTATTGAGGCAGTATGTTCAAAAATCAAGTGAGAGTACTGAGAATTAGGAAAGCTTGTTGAATTTAAAGCAGGCATTTGTGGTGAGGATCGGTACAACTGTCCATCCTACAGATTTCAGATTTTCAATAAATACAAGGAAACTAATTACATTTTGTGATTGCAGGCAGTAAGAAAGGCACCCTCTGTAATGCAAACACTGGGAATGGTTACGTATTGTATTAGCTTTGAAGAATCTCGCTGGTGATGTTCAGATTTGAGGAAATGACAGGATGAGGTGCAGAAACCTCTTAACCCTCCCGTTATGTTCAATTCTGCGTTGTAGCAGTAATCCTCTCAGTGTAGTCGTGTCAGAATCCAAACATTTTCTCCGAAACAATTTTACATCTGATTATTGCTGACAATTTCAATCAATATTTACGGCAATAACAATATTTTCTTCATTATTTTTTTTTACATCCACTAGGAAAACCTACAAAGAAAAATCAGTGGTTATACATGAAAATTATATATATTTTTTTCTTTTTTTTACTGCCAGTGTGCTGTATGACCTAGTAATCTTGTCCAAGTTGTCTATTCTTCCTTTGGTAGCATAGTAGTAAAGGGTCATACTTTCTTTCTGGTCCTTTCAAGTGCTCATTTCAACACTTTTGTGCAAATTGTTCATGAGCACAACATGTTCTTGCTTTCTAGAGCCATCACAGGGGTTATGTTAGCCCCTCAACCCCTTTTTAAGGATACTGAAAATCTGAAAACGACTACATTGTACAATGTTTAAGGTTTTTGTATATTCATATGTTTGCCCCCTCCTCTGTGTCCACTCAACATGGATCAGATTTGCTCATGAGAACAGAAAAGGCTTCTCACAGTTTACTAGTGAGGTAAAGAGAAAAGGGAGAGGGTGTGTGTTTGTGTGTCTGTGTATCAGGTGAAATTAGTCTCACAGTTGCAAACAAACAAATAGTATCACTTTTGACCCTTTTTACACCTACATTTGACTCCTCTATGTAGATGTGAAGGGGGTTAAAACTACATAAAATAACCAATTTTCATCTCGTATGCTCTTTATGCTTATTAAGTCAAACAGAAGAAATTCCAAACAGAAAAAACTACTTTTAACAGTTTTCTTTAGATTTTTGAAATTTAAAATGGGTCAATTTGACCCACAATATAACGGGAGGGTTAAACGGCACCTGCGTCAGGATTCAATGTGAAACACCGTAGATGTGCCGCGCATCTTCAGTCAGCTTATGCTTTCTTTGGCAAAGTTGTACAATCACGGGACTCGACAACAACATTGCCTAAGTAAACACAAATTTGAGAACATGATTCCAGTCACTCAAGTGTACGTCTAAAGTGAGCTCTAACTTCTCTTGGTCAAAGGTCTTCCCTCCCGGACGTGCTTAGTGTTTCTCTTCTCTGCCTTCCCTCTTTCTCTCACCTTCCGAAGTCGTCGAGGTGGTGGTGTACCTTTCGACTCGCTGTCCTCTTGTGCGCTGGATGTATCCATCCCGTCCCGCTCTTCGGGAATATTGGGAATAGCTCCACTGCTCCCGTCTAGAATGTTCCTTAGGGAAGGGTCCTCTGGCGTACAAGTGGCAGTGGTGCCGCTCTCGCTGCTGCTCAGGTCTTGCTCCTCAACGTAACGGCCGCCTCTGCCGTGATGCGGCAGGGAGGAGCCCCTCATCGATGGCCTGTCACGCTCCATGTCGCGGATGTTCTGCAGGGGCTCATTCATGTCCACGCCAGAGTCCAGGCTGGTGTCGTTGCTGCTTGGTGGCCGGTGGCGACTCTGGAGCTCGATGATGGAATGGCGAACCTGGGCGGCTGGTTTTCCATCCAGAGACACAAACCAAGCCCTGGGGTGAGCCGATGAGGACTTGCCGCGAGTCAGTTCCAGTAAGGTGCGTTCAGAAATCCCCTGGAGCTCGCTGCTGTGGCCACTGCTGAAGGCCTCCATACCGGCCGCTTCATTGAGAGTCCCTGGCACAGATACAGAGGACTCCAGAAGGTTACTATAGCGTCCCCAGACACTAGCAGTAGGACCTTGTCCTGGTGGGGGTGTCTCCAGAGGCTGAGGCTCATCCGGATTGCCCTGCTGTGGACTGCTCCCGCCTTGAGAGTGGACTTTGGGTAGTGTCTGGGTGTAGTTGTCTTTGTTCGCAGGCTCAGAATGAGTGTCGTATTCAGCTCCGTTCCTGGGGAAAGTGGCAGCCTTGCACCCTGGAAGCTGCTGCTCCTGAGCACCAAACAGCTCAGGAGCTTGAATAATCGCCACCGGCTGGTTGTAGATGTGAACCAGTTTGTCTTGAAAGAAGTTGTCAGAGTTCATGTTGGCCCGATTTTGCTCTGCTTTCTCACATATCCGAGCAACGTCCTCATTGTTGATGTAGTGCGGCGGAGGCTGAGTCGCCTTCATCCGATCTGAAGTGATATTGTCGTAAGGAGGAGCTGCGGTCAGACTCCCCGGATCCTCCACATAGATGTTGTAGTTGGCTTTGTGTCTGGGTGTGGATGAAGGTTCACACTGGACGCTGCAGGAGGCAAGGCTGTTGTCACCAGATCGGAGAAGCAAACCCTCCTCCGTGTGGGTGGAGGTTGTCTGGTCTTTTTTTACTACAGTGAGTTTGGAAAAGCGGGCCCTTCTCCTCCTTGTGGCTTCTTTACGGGAACTGCTGGATGTGGAAACGGCAAAACTCAATTGGGTTGGTTATCTGGACCCTCAGCAACCTTTATTTATATGTACTATAATTGATGCGATGAGTATTTTTCTTACCCGCAGTGACAGAGAAGCAAGGACAGGAATCCAATCACTATGGCAAGAGTTCCTCCCAGTATTCCCACCAAAAGATAGGTGTGGTAAGAGATGAAATCCACAGAATTTATGTGTCCGAAATAATCTACAAAGAAAAATGACAGGTTTGTCCTGGTATCAGATAGCGTATTTACAGTGATGTGAAAAGGTGTTTACCACCTTATTTAATCACATTTTTTAAATTCAGATTCATGAGCAACCTGTACAATGAAGTAATCAATGGAACTGAGATAAAATTCAAAATATTACACAACCTCTCTCAATCTAAAGAGACAAGTAACCAGAGATAACATTATCTAGAAAATGGATAAAATATGAAACACTGGTGAAGGGGTATCCAACCTATAAAAATTAGTCTGAATTTGCATCCCCAACTCATCCAGGAGGTCACAGAACTCGGACAAACATCTAAAAGTTCTACACACCTAACTTGCCTCGGTTAAGGTTGATGGTTCTACAACAACAAAAGAGTTCAGCTATCGATGTGATTATTAAGGCCAAAAATAAAATCCCGAAGGCGTAAAACATGTTTTCGCAGCACCGTTATGTGACGTAGAAAACACACCTGAGGTACCTTTTGCCGAAGGGTGGGGGGCAGCGATCCAGTAGCCCAGATGGGACGCAGTGTATGTCCAAACCAGTTCGTCACCAACTGCTTTAACTATTCCCAGACCGTGATTCTCCCAGGCGCCTTCGCAGAGCATCGGTTCATGTAGTCAAGCTTATGTCACTCGTGCATTCTGATATTCTCAAAGAGTTTTACACCTACCTGTTTTCAGGTTGAATGCCCAGGCAGGTACTGTGTGTGAGGACCTCAAGTGAGTGTTGTGTTCCAGCGGCAGGCTGATTTGGATGGGTCCTCTGACCTGAAGCTCCTGGCTGCCGGAATACAACTGAATGCTGACTGCTGCTACTGCCTTCAGCTCGATGCTTCTGAGCACTGGAAAGATTTCATAAGAATTTCAAATCTCCAGGTTCAGACGACCCTTAGTAAGTCAAATAAAATACTAACCAGATTTACTGCTGATGATCCCTGGGGTGCAGTTGGTGCAGTCCTTTGCCAGGTGGTGCTGTGGCACAGTCAGGTATGCCATCAGTGAAGAGATGTTGCTTTTATCAGAAACTGTGAGGAGGTTCTTGGGGAACTTGGCCTTAGGTTGGGATGAGCTGTCTGTGAAAAGGTGAAGCGTAATAAAAAATTTTGAAAATGTGTTTTTATGTAAATTGTCTCACTGAGATGAAGGTGAACCTACCAGGTAAGTTCCTGGTGATGAGTACCGAGTCTTCAAACAGCCAGATGTTTCCCTGACTGTGAGGGAGCAGCAGCAACGTCACAGCGGAGAAAACTGTAATAAAACCAAAAATGTTTATGATCAACAACACGTTTGAGACAAAAATGGAACTTTAAGGTTCCATATTTTGGTGGAACCAAAAAATGGGTTGCTTCTGGTGAAATAGGCATCTGGTGTAATAGGAACAAAAACACTATATTAGCAGGGTGCTGGATAGGACTGGGGGAAAAGAGAAACAAAGATGCAATTGTGTACATTGACCACTAGGTGGAGTCCTCATTGTCATGCGTCTTCCTAGGACTCCTCAGTCTGGATCACAAGCACAAAGGGGAGGTGTCTCTGAAAAACAAGAGCCATAAAACACCTGCTCCATCCTCCATCTAGACCGCCACCACCCTGCTGCGTCGCTGCCAAACCCATACCCACTGGGGGACACAAGACAATAGAGAGGAGCCCTTTGTCCCATCAGGAGCCCCCAGCCTCCCTGTTTCTGAGCAGGACAAAGATGGTCCGGTGACACGTCGATGGAGTCAATAAAATAAGCAGAGCGCATCTTGTGTGTTGTCAGAAGCGCCTCAGTAACACTCATGAACAATGCAGATGTGAGGGAGGCTGAGGGTTCTGCTGACTTTACTGTAAATAACATGGAAGGTGTTCCTAACGGTACCGTCTCTGTCACTCACTTGGTCTCTTAGTGGTGCTCCAGGGCAGGGGGGTGGGTACATACCCCTCCTTATAGCCCAGCAGAGTCAAACTAACACCCGGATTGTAGGGCACCCAGAGCAGGACCTCCCCGTCCTCCCCCGTCTGGGCTGAACTCTTTGAGGTGTGGTTCAGGTAGACGTCCACGGAGGCCCCAGCCAGCGGCCGGCGGGTCACCAGGTCTCTCACCAGAACCTTCAAGGAAAACTGGGCTTCTGGGGAGAAAGCAAGGAGGAGATCAGAGCTGCACGTGTGATGAGGCGTAAGGTCCATGAAAAAGTGATGAGGTGAGCGCAGCTGAGATTATGGAAAATTACACCGACACACACAAGATCCAGGAGCTTCACCTCCAATCCACCAGGTCCTCATTAACACAGAGGCTCCAGGTCAGCAGCTCTGGGTTAATTATGAAGGAACTGTTTTGGACCGTTATTCATGGACATTCTGTCTCCCAACAAAAACACTGTTTCTCTGGGTTTGTCCTGGCATCATCTGCTGATGTTTACCTGTAGCCAGAGCTGAGGTGTCTCCCACGGCGGCTGGGACGCCATTGTCCTCGAGCGGAGATGGGGGTGAGGACAGGCCTCCGCCCTCCGCCGCCGCTCTCAGCGGTCCATCCAGGCAGATCAGCAGCGAAGACGGCAGAAAGAGAATCAGCAGTGGCGGCAGGGAGCGATCGGCAGCGGACATGGCGGCAGGCCGGCGGGGATCAAAGGCATAACGAGGCAGGCGCGAGAGGAGAGCGCGAGGATCGGGAGGTCCGGCAGTGTTTGTGCGCGTCACGCAGGGCCGAGGGTGGAGGGGAGAGGCGCGTGGAAAAAAAAAAAGATGCGCTGATGCTGAGGCTGGGCGTGTGTTCGAAGATCGTCTGACGTGAACAGATGCCCCACTAACCGACTGAAATAAAGCTAACCTAAATGTACAAAATATTTCGTATGCAATAAATATTTCGTATGCAATAAATATTTCATATATATGTAATTTTTGTAGAACTTGTAGACCTACATCTAAATGCAACAATGACATTACATTTTATTTTCCTTTTTTTATTACCTTTTTTCTTCCCTCATTCTTTTTTCTGCTTTTACTTTTCTCCACAGTTGATTTGATCATTATTGTGTTTGTCTCCTTTTATTTTGTTTTTCGGTTGTTTTTTTTCCTGATTTGTTCTTTTGTTGTATTTGAATTTTCTTCCCTCATTTTGCCTGCATAATACAGTTTTTATATTTCAAAACATGATTAATTGGAATTAATTGTGTAGACCTAAAGTACTCAACAGAAGGAGCCTACTTCATTACCCATAAGCTGCATGTTTTTCGTAAGGCTGACAGATTTTAACTTGTATCATGTCAATTATCACCAGAAAATACTGTGGTAAAACTTGTGCATCAGCAATGCCGAGAGTTATGTGAAGCCCCTCCTCCCCCAAACATTTAGAGTGAGGTGTCTTTGACTAAACAAGATCTTTGATAAGATAGAAGTTCTTACGTCATCACTGATGTGTTTTTCCCTTGCATTGGCAAACTCACAGTTAAGTTTCCTCTTTAAAATGAAATATTACTACAATAATGTAAATGGCTAGTAATTGTTCTGTCAACAGATTAATTATTGGCTTAGGTATAATTTAGAAATGCTGAATGAATCTTTGACTCATTCTGAAAGGTTTTATGCAACAGAATGGACCCAGACTCTTCACGTGGCTTACCAAATATAGCTGAAGGAAAAAAAAATCCTGTTTGAACTTTTAGTTGCAATTCTAAACTTGCATAAAAAATATCCAACAATAAAAGTCACCAATACACCATATTACAAGTTTTCATCTCCTCAAACATCCTGCAACAGCTTTATGAGGAGGATTTTGACTTCCTCTCCACATGGGGGCAGTGTTCCACCCATAAGATGTTTGTTGCAAGTCCCTGTGATCTGGACTCGGTCTTATAAATACAAAATAATAATAAACCAACAACAAATAAAGCTTATTTGCTCAAGTCTTAAGTGCTTCAACTGAGGGAATTAGAAAATTCTTCAATGTCCAAGTCAACTACATGAATTTATTCTCTTTTAAAGCATCTTAAGATTATTAAATGGAAACAGTAAGCATTATATTCACGAAATATTTCAAAGTGGTGGAACAGAAACCTGTCCGATTATTCCATCATAAAACTAATCAGGACGGAACTGACATTAGAAAGCCACCACTAGGTGGCGTCTGATACCGTTTCAAAACCATCATGAGTTCTCATTTTTAAAATTCACTGGCAAATTCATATTTTGTGATTTTAAAAAAAAAAGACATTCAGAACTGTTGCCAAATATACTGAGTTTATTAAGTTTTAGTAAAATGCTAGAGGTTCACAGTAACAAAAAACAGTGTAAATTATGAAAGATGTGCCCTTTAAACGTCGATTAAGGACCGAGTTAAACAAACTGGAAGTGCTACGTGAAAAAAAGTGTACAACTGTTAGATCTTGGAAAAAAACCATCTTGATCAGTGTGTGTGTTTTGTTTTTATCAAAATCCACCAGATTGAGTCTCAGAGTGCAAACACTAGTAAACAAATACATTTGTGAGATTTCTGGCAAAGTGCAACAAGATCAGTGTTAATATGCACAAAGTCTGGTGACACCACAGTGAGACATTCCCCCAAACACATTCCCATATTTTCATTTTGGACGATTTACACTTTAAATATTGCAATAGGTCAATAAACGGATATATGCACAGTTAGTTAGGTGTGTACACAAATACATCATACTCTAAAAATTAGACCAAATGTGCCCAAACCAACAGGGATTTATTACACTTTAGCAGCATTACTGGCAACTGTTGCCACGGCAACTACACCAGATTAGTCAAATCGGTTTTATTTAAAATAAATATTTTAATAAAAACGGCATCAGAGGTTCATATAGTAAAAACTGGCAGCCCTCTTTGCTGGTTAGCGTCAGCGTTACCCAGCGGCCGGCGGCTTATTGCACAACAGAGAGCAGCTCACTTTTGGCACCAAACCACCAAACTCACCGGTGAACGTCGCACACAGATCCAGAAAGATTACCCGAGTCCTCCGAAGAAATTCTGCATAGAATCTAGGAGATTGTTCGCGTGAGGACAGAATCTGACTGTTCGACGCAGAATCTCAAATCCGAAGCTTCACTGCCCACGTTGTGGCCCCCGATGCGGCCCCCGATGCGGCCCCAGCCTGCGGGGTGGTCAGCCGTCAGTAGCAGCCGTCTCTCCAGGCGCTGTCGCGAAGGGCACTGAAGGTGGACAAGCTCTTTGGAGGCGTCAGTAAACTGAAAAGGAAAAATACAGATTGTATTAAACCAGCTGGGCATGAAGATTCTCGACAAGCAGGGAAACTCATCATTCCAATATACTCTAATCATCACAGTGCAAAAAAATAATAAAAAATAATCTGCACTGTATTAGACGATGACGGTAATTAAAAATAAATAAAAATCACATAAAACGGAATATCCATGTGTCATTATTGGCTATGTACAAGCTAGCATAAGCACTGCAGCACAGTTAGCCATTTCCAAAAGTTAGAAAAGTAGCGACTTAAACTAGCAGTTATTAGAACCAGAGATGCTAATTAATGTTTTAACTGTGGCGTTAACGTTAGCACTACAGCAAAGCTAGCTGGAAAAGGAAGCTACAAAGAAGCATTTTAAAAGATGTATCACCTCAGAAGCTAATAAATACGTTTTAGCTACAGCTCCATCACTTTAAAAAAGAAAAAAAAAAAAAAAAAACCTAAGACCTTGGAGCCTAAAACTGAATCTTCAACTGTCCCTGTGTTTATACAAGCTAACATGATAGCACAACTAGCTGCTAACAAAAGGAAAAAAACAGCAGGATTTTAAAAACAGCAATGAGTTGTTGCTTCCATTGACACACAGCACTGGATTGGACGCCACACAGGCGCCACTGCTATGCACCGAGTTAGGAGCATCGCTGGTCGACAAAATGACAATACTGTAAAGAGTCTGAAAAAGGGACGCAATGTTTTACTATGAATTGTGAACATTGTAACAGCTACATAACAAAGTCCAAGGGATTCAGATTTTACAGGTCAGGAAAAAGTTTAAATTTAATTAAAAAAATATTGAGAAAGTGAGAAGTAGGTCAGTTATGCTAGATTGACATCGACAACCTTAACATCTATTTACCTGTGCTTGGCAGCTTATTACGTTTCGGTTCAGTTACAATGAAAATGTGGCTTGTTTGTGCAAAAATTCTATTCAGGAGGTCAAATACCTTTGAGACGGCAATAATCACTTAGCCGACGGAGTAATGATATTCACCGTCTATCATTATATGCTCAAATTGCCTACCATATCTGTGCATTTGCCCAAGTTTTAAGCAATCCCGATGTTCTGGTCCCATTACCTTCGTGATGATAAAGCCACCTTGCCGCGGGGGCTGGAGCCTGTGGGGCCCAGGATGGAGGCGGGGCGTGGCAGACCGCTGCGGGGCGCCATGGGGGCGGAGCCTCCACCTGCTGGTTTGCTGAGCAGAGGGATGCCGCTGCCGTTCAGAGATGTGAGGCTGGCGGAGGTCGGGCCCTTGACCGTCGGGCTGACGTAGGCGGTGGCTTTCAGTGGTTGCCGTGACAATGAGGAGAAGCTCCCAAGGCTCTGGACCCGGTTCTGAAGCTGGCCTGGAGAGGGGACTGAGGCAGAGGAGGAAACAGAACACTGACCCGTTTGTTACAGAACGACAGAGAATCGGCGGCACTGGAGTCTTACTGGAGGACTGGAGGCGAGCCAAGCCGCTGGAGGAATCGAAACTCTGGCTGTTACGAAGCAAAGAAGAAGAAGAAGCAGCACTGGAAGAGGTGGGAATGGGCACACTGGGCATGCTGGGAGCTCTGACCAGGTTAGGCATGCTCCTCCGCAGCTTATCTGATAAAGACAAACAGAAATAACCTTTAAAAGGTGACCGGCAGCAGATTTCATCTATAAATAATCTACTAGTTGGCCTGAAGCACAAAACGGTTCGAGGACAGAAAACGGAAAACATGGATCTGTTGATCATCTGTATCTCTGAGGATGAAGCGTTGAGGCGTCCTTCCTGCTCGCTGCCCCTCAGCTGGACGTAAAGACCCAACGCTAATCCCACCAAACCCTCAGAGACACACGGCAGCGAGAGCTTAGAGGGCCGCGGCACAAGAGGCTTAGACAAGTTTTAATGAGCCGCCCGGGTCAGACCCGAATGGCGAGGAGGCAGAACGGAGCAGGAAACTGATCAGAGGGCCTGCTTTTACTACAGATGAGGGGAAAAAACTGAAGTTCTGCATGAATTTACTGATCCTGGGTTAGTCATTGGAGGAAGGAAAAACTGATTGAATAAAGGAAGAGGCTGGAAGACGGAGAGAAAAGGATAAATCAAGGAAGACTGGAGGGAGAAACAGAAGGACTGAAGGATGATGGGTAGGAATGAACCGGCGCAGTGAGGTCACCTGATCCTGGGTTGAAGCCCGGCGCCTCGATGCCATACGGGTCGCCCGGCCCCAACAGCAGCAGCGCCGGCGGCGAAGCCAGGTAGGCGGAGCCAGCGGAAGGGCGCGGCGGCGTGGAGGGGGTGGAAGGAGGGGTGCACAGGGAGCTGGTGCTTCTTCGCCAGTCGCGGACGCTGCAGAAGGTGTGGGAGTGTGAGAGGCGGGTGAGGCGCGGCTGCGGCGGTGGCAGGAGGCCGTAGTCTTCGTCGTCCTCCTCGTCTTCCTCCTCCAGGCCGGGGCCGGCGCTGAGCTGGCTGAGCTGGAAGGTGAAGCTCTGGCTGCGGCGGCCGGCCAGGGCAGATGACGACGTGCTGGCGTAGTCCTGCCGTAGACCTGCAGGGGGCGACATGAGGGGCAGCACGCAAAGAAAACAGCTATAAAAAAACTAAGAAAAAAAAAAAAAAAAAACTAAAAAGGAACCGTAAAACCCAAAGTTATCACCTCCTGGGGTTAATAAAGCTGAAGTAGCGATGGGCTCTGAGATCTGATGTTATGTTATTAGATCGGGAGAGGAGAGGGGGACAGAACCAGGAAAAATGAGCAAACATTTAATTTCTACCTTCTCTTAAAAGTGAAACTAAAGGTTCTCTTTCAGCAGCTCAGTCTCCAAAATAAAACACTGTAGATGTTTAGAGAAAGATTTGGGTCACTTGGCTTTCTGGGTTCAAAAGTCTTCATATCAGAACATTATCCTTCCAGAATTCATTTCTGAGGTCAGACACTGATGTTGGACAGGAAGGCCTGGCTCACCGTTATGGCCTCACTTATATCCTATAGATGTCTATCAAGTTGTAGATAATAAAAAAAAAGTAATAATGTGTCCATGAAGAAACACTTCTTCCAGAAAACTGACATTTCTAAATGTATTTATTTACTAGAAATAAAGATATTCACTGCCGACAATTCAAAATGTGCAAATATGATAATCCATTATTAAAGGCATATATAATAAGTTATAATATACACCTATGTATACGCACTATAACTTCAGTAAAAAAAAAAACGAGACTGACCCGTCACCTGATGGCGGTCACAGGTCAATGTTTGTTGGATTGACCCAACACCTGACCACTGGCCTACTTACTTTCCTCTTGCAGCCGGGCCATGACCTGGACGTCCGTGAGATCTTGCAGTTTGTATCCGAGGCTGATGGAGTCGTCCTCCGACGTCCCCAGGTCGCTGTCCACCGATGACTCGGGGCTCAGGGTGGAGCGCCGGAGGCTGCGGCCTTCACACAAAGACAACAGGTCAAACTCCAAAGACTTTGACTTTGCGAGACGAAAAAAAGAAGCTCAACCTCCAACGCTGCACAGTTTGGTTTACCTTTAATTGTCAAACGGCTGCATTTAGGAACAGCTTTGAACCAGAAAAACTCCTGAAGAAGAAAAAAACCTGACAAGAAAATCCCTGATTCTCCTGAAGAGAAGTAGGATGATGAAGTCTGTTAAAACCCAGAAGACGGAATATTCTAGAGAGCAGACCTCTAGAGTTTCCAGATGGTCTGATCTACTATTATTATTGAAAGCAGCATTAACAACACATGACTGTAGAATTCATTCTGCTCCAAAGTCTGCTGGTTTGTTAATATAAGCCATATGGGCGATTGCTGCCCTGGGCAATCGCTGTAGACCCAATATGGAGGCCTCATCAGTGTCCAGACATGACCAACCAGACTCAACCGAACTGTGTTCAACTCCAGAACCAACAGAGTGAGAGAGAGCAGGCCTGCTGGTTGCAGTCATGGAAAACAGCCTGTAGAGAGCGCCGGCAGCTGCTGGTTCCTGATGCCCCTGTGGGGCTCACTCTGCCGACACCAGCACCGGCTTTATCCAGATGTAATGCGCCCCTTTTTCCTCTCCAGCAGCATTCATATATAGCTGAATCACAGTGTAGATAAAAACAAACAAACAAAGAAAAAACACTTCTATGTCTGACAAGGTGCAAAAAGCTGAGTGCGATCCGGTTTCCTGCACATTTCGGTTCCGTCGGGGAGAGTCTTACTTCGGTTGGGAGGGTGAGGGAAGAAGGTGGGCGTCCGCTCAGCTACAGGGGACAGCTCCTTCCCCATGGGGCTCAGGGTGTGATGGAGGACGGGGTGCAGCGGGGAGGAGAGGAGAGGAGCGGCTGCAGGGATGGAAAAACACATGACAGAGGAGCTTATTACTGCTACAACCTCAGACTGTAACTAACCAGGATTCTATGTGACGAACCAAAGTATTTTGGTCGAATAAGCAGTTTGTTGCCACCTTTATTTCGCCAACTTTGGGAAACCCAATGTTGTTGACCATTTTTGAAAAAATGTGGGAATCTGTTGATTGATTTTAAATGAATTTCCACAATCACAGAAAACTGACTGATATAACTTAGTGTCTGGATTCTTCAGAGCCACACAAAAAGCTGTGGCGGGTTTTGGAGTCTGACACTCGTTCTAGAAGCTTCTGGAAGCCTTTCCGATGGATGTCAGAATCTTCGGGCCTGTGAAGTTGCGTGCTTGGCATCTAGTGGCCAACCACACAGACAACAGAAGCGCTTATTTAGTGGAGGTACATCTGTGTAGACGCTAGCAGTTTGACTACCGTGTCTTTCAGTTGGTGGTGGGGTGGAGCAGGGTTTGGCTGGGGAGGAAGACGCCGCTGCGGCTCGGGTCGGAGGAGTTCCAGGGGACGACAGGGAGCTACGCCACCTGGAGACTGAGGGAGGAAGGTAAACAAACATCAAGATGTGGATTTCATTGTTCAACATAGTAAAACAGCCTCTTATTGTGTCTCTCCCCCCACCCCACCACGCTGCCGTTACCTCACCAGCAGCGTCTGTCACCCTCGGCTCTATTCATCAGCTTAGCGCCCAACAGAGGTCGGACAAAGCTGCTTTCAGTGGAGCCGGAGCCGGCTGCCTCTAGTGAAAGCCACGCCGACGCAGGGACGATGTCTATACATGAACGCAAAGCCTCAACTCGGCCGCAAAGCGAGACTCCTCTCCCGTCAACCGTTTCCGTAGAAACGGCGAGTGGGGGAGAGAGATTAGAGGCAGAGCTAGCGGGAGGGTTTCTGATGCAACGAAGCGTGCAGCTGCTGCAACTTCACAGGCCCAGGCAGACGGCGCGCCGACCTGCAGTCTGACCGACAGTGGACCGTGTCCTCCATGAGGCGCTGCTGAGAACCAGCATGCAAACATTCAGAAAAAAACATCACTGTAATGGAAAAAGGATGGGTAATCCTTCTAAACAACACGGCTCTGGTCAGAGGAGACTGACACTGGGCTTTTTTTGGTCAAACTAATGGTCAGTACAGGTACTGTATGGTGGGGGATCAGTGATATGGGCTGGTTTTGTCCATATTTCCCAAGAATCTGTTATTACTGAACTCTTTGCATTTGAAAAGATCAAACTGAGAATGTGTCGTCGCTGAGTCTTTTCAGCCTGTTGAGGAGCCAAAGCAACAGAAACCAGAAACGCGTCAACCATTTCAAGATCCACAGATCAAGATTTATAGTTCCCGTTTGACTTCCTCCAACCTGTTTCCTTCTCCGACTGTCAGTGGAGGGTTACGTAAGCAGACGCAGCGTCAGGTAACCGAGGTCTGATCCGTTCAGCGCGTGGACAGATTAACAGCACTCTGCTCTCTGTGGTGATCGGACCTCCGGCTTGTCAAATGGAAGCCGTAGCTTAAAGTCCTCAAAGATAAACAAACTTGCTTCCTACTGATCAGAAATACGCATTATGATAATTCAACTGCTGTTTATTATTAAGGGGTATTTTGATAAACCAGATAAATTTACAGTCTTCACTCTTAGTTAGAGAGTACGTCCTGTTTCTGTGTTTTACTTCAACAGAAAAAGAACATAAAGCTCTCTACACTAAGGCAGTGCAAGAATAGTTGCGCATAGGAACACGCCTGCTTCTTTTTAAATCAGTAGTTCAAAGATAACGTCTTAACTTTTATTTTCGTAAAATGTTTTCTGTTTGAAATGGAAAACCTTTCATGGTTTCCATCAATGTTGCCTTGGAGCAGAACAAACAAATAGAGATGCAGGGATTGAACCCTGAGGGACCCCACACACAATAAATCACGTTCATAATGATGCAAGTTACAAACTCAATGGGTTGTTACTTGGTTGTCAACAGAAAACTGATCTGCTTCAAAGTGGGCAGCATAAATTTAAACAGCTCTGAAACAGCCAGACCCTACAACAAACTATGGGACGCTGGATGCAGATTAGAACCTTCAACTCATCTGCATCTCTAGTTAAAGCCTTCTAAATGTCCCTGCTTTTCCTGGAACATTCCCAGAACTTTTCTGACATGATGAAAGAAAAACCAGAGAACCAGAGAGTTTTGAGTCTTTGGTGTCTTAGCGAACCAGGGAACTTAGCCAACACAGAAGAGTCACATCTATTGCTAAGTTTGACCTCTTAATGTAAACCCAGAGGTTTAAGGATAAAGGTTCAGTTTGTACCTTGTTCCAGTCGTAGAGACAACGACCTTCTGGCGACCTCCACGTCCGACTTGGGGCTGTCCAGGTTCTGCCGACACCACTGCAGCGGACTGAGAGACTCGGCTGAATTCTCTCCTGCTTTCGATGCTACGTACAACCTGGAAACGACGAATTGCAGTGAGTCTTTAGACATGTTTATGACCTGGGGTCACAAAAGTTGTCCACAGTGGTTTTAAGTGCAATATGAAGAACCTTCATCCGCTTGGCTAGAGAAGAAGAGGAACACTGCAGATCTAGCTGTAGCACCTCAGTCTGAAAAAGATTTTATGGAGAGGTTTTCACGATCACCAAATGTTGATCGATGTTGGCCAACTGTTGTCATTGATCAATGATGTCTTCACTAGGAGATAAAGTCCAACAAGTTAGAATTGAACAGCAGACGGTCTGGAAGGTTTAGCAACAGTTGCTACCATCTAGAATTCCGTTTCACCGAATGGATTGTGATCCGACGTCGAGAGCAGAAACATTTCTACACAGAACCGTCTCCAGACGGTCCAACACCAACCATCTGATTCCTCTGACCTTAAGACACCAATAGAAAAAGCCAAGATGAGACGGTCCAACCAAACAGCCTCCTTTCCGCAACTACACCTTAAGATAGCATCCAAATAAAATCAGTCGCTACAGTCCAGCCTTCACTGGGAACAGTTGAAAAACTACTTAAGAACTTCATTCGACTGGCTCCAGTCGGTGACTGTCAGGTCAAAAACACATAAATTACAACATGTTTTGTCCATCACATGGATAAAACTGAGACTTGGCCGATCACCAAGTTCTTTCTTGGACTATGTTTTGAGTCGATCCGTCTACTGAAGACTGGGAACATGTTCTCTGATGGATACAAAACGATGTTCCACCTATGATATGGAACTTGGTTTTTGTTCCTCTGGGCTCAAGACATTGGTGTAATTCTAATGAGAACTACATTAAATGAAATCGTTTGGTTTCATTTAATCATTTCATTTGAACCAAAAACATTCATACGGGAGAATCAACAGGAATGGATTTCCCTGTTGACTGGGAATCTTCCTAAAGGAGTTTAAGAGGACAAGAAAGTCCACAATCGTAGAAAACTAACTTTCTTTGATCGTTTCCTCCAGGTCTTTAAACCAAAGTTTAAAAATAAATAAAGAAGCTGCTGCTCTAACTACTTCTTCCTCATTTTGAGTACTTCCTTTGGCACAAATCAAGCCAACTTTGTCACAGCTTCAGAGGAGAACTGCTGCTTAAACTGAAACTTGCAAATCATAACCCAGAGTTCATTGCACAGTTTTGATCGTCTCAGGATTTCTAAACAGAATTCATTAGAGAAACATCCACAGTTTTCCAGACTAAACTCCCCAAAGTTCTTGGTAATGTTCAGTCATTTCATAATGTGAACTAAAATATTTGACTGTGAATATGAGGCAGGTATTTTTATATTTATAATTTGGTTGCAAACGCAATAAGCATGATGCAAATTGTCCATACAGTTACATTCCTAATATTAGTATCTCCCAGTTACAATTTTTCCTTCTACTCAATTTTCCATTTATGATTTGGCTTACCCCTTGGACAGCTTTGTGAGCATGTGGGTCCATCATAAATTTTGTGAGAATTTCAGGTTTAATTGCAATAAACAGTAATCATCGAACAATCATTTTATGTCTTCACATGAAGTAGGCGACAAGTTCTTAAATAGCAACAAATCAGGATTATTAATTAGTTTTTTGTTCAATGTCAGCAGCTGAACCAGGTGTGATCACTGTCGGACCTGAAGAGTTCTGAATTACGTAAACAGAACCAAAGCACGATACAAAGTTTAACTGTGAAAGCTGAAAACAAGGTGGCCTTTGAGTGGCCTACTCAAAGTCCTTATCTATGTTACCACTGAGAACCTGTGGGTGACCTTAGACTAATCATTTGTGCAAAAAAGCCTTTAATGGAGCTAAAATGAAACGTAGGTTCAACTGTCCCCAGTTGGAGGAACCATGGAGCCAACATGTAATCATCATGGAGCCTGAATGGGCGTAGTGAGACTCTGATACAGCCTGTTGGTTCTGGTGGTCCGCTAGAACTCAACTTCCAGGATGCGAATCTAGGAAAATGCCTGAAAGCTGCAGAGCAGCGAGGAGGAAGAGGAGCAGCCTCTTCTGCTGAAGGGCTGAAGAGCAACAAATGGTGATATTAGTGAACAAAGAGCCGACACTGACCAGGTTTCATCAGACTCCTCTGAGCAGCTCAGAGACTCCAGGTCCAGAAGCTCCAACTCATCCAGAACCGACGGTTCCGACGCATCCTCTTCCTCCTCCTCCTCTTCTTCGTCCTCCTCCCCTGCGTACGGGTGGAAATGATCTAGCGGTTCACCCGGAGGAGAAAGCGAGCTTAGGGACGGCTGAAGCAGCGGGCCTTGGAGGGGCTGGAAGCCCCCGGACAGGCAGCCTCCGGCCCGGCTCCGCAGCTGCTCGTTCTGCCGCTCCAGCTTCCGCACCAGCTGCTGCAGCTTCTTCACCTCCAGCTCGGCGTTCAGGCTGCCGCAGTCCACGTCCGTCATGACGGCGGGGCCCAGCACGGCTGCCTCCATCGGACCTGAATCCAGGTTCTGCCTGCGCCGCCTTCCAGACCTCCCCCCCGGCGAACCGGCTCAGGAACCGGCGTGGCGCTCCGTCTGCGCTCCGCAGCTGATTTGAGTCCTGGTTAGCGGCTGGAGGAGACTAATCTGTCTAGTGCGCCTGTCTGGAGACTTGGAGACTCCACCTCTCCAGCCAACACACCCACACACCCCAGCCTCCACCTTCCTGAACAAAGAAGCGGATTACAGGTGGATGCTGCACCTGTCAGTCCTAATTCAGGGCTAAAACCAGACTTATTCGTTTATAAACGCTTCTAAGAACTAAAACTAAACTAGTTCTACCAAACTTTCTACTAAACTAACTCATTTAACTTCCCCAATACCAGATAATCTACTGCTTAACGGATTTACTAGTAAATAACTTATTTAATTGATGACCCAATTGTTAAATCAGGATCGTGTGCTATAATTAGCCGGTGCCCCGCTGAGACATTTCTGGATATCTAGCGCCATCTAGTGTCGATGTGGTGAATCTGCGCCTCACTCAGGCTTACCCTAAATATCCATCGGTTTTATGGAGAACACAACTTAGTCCGTAATTGCAAAATGAAACTAAAATTACACCTGGCTTGAGTTTTAATTTCAAATGAAAATCTGGACAGTGCGGCATGCTTTGAGTCAAAGCTTCATAGAAACACTTTTTATGTTTCCAGCAGTGTTCCACATCTGGTGATACTTTTTTTTTTAACCAGTTCTTTGCTCCTGTAAGGTCTAATTTTCAGGTTTCACAACAGATTCTCAATTGGATTAAAGTCTGAACTTTGACTAGGCCATGTAGGTAACAAATCTCACTCCATCATATCTCCATCCATCAGAAGTTCAGGGTAGTTGCCTTGCTGGAAGGGGGAAACCTCCACTCTGGTCTCAGGCGTTTTCTTCAAGAGTTTTCCTGGATTTACCTTCTCCTCTCCTCCAAAGCAGCCTGCAGAATGATGCTGCCACCACCGTGCCAGCATCTGGTCTCTGGTCTCCTTTGTCCAGACCAGTGGAGGACACCAGTTGTCCTGTCCTCCCAGCAGGTCTCATGTCCCTCTGAAACCAAAACACTTTGACTCATCAGTTGTGGTGATTTAAATCAATATAAATGATGAATTGTTTAAAGAACCTGTTTTTAAAATCATCTGGTGGCCATTTATAAACCTTTATATTCTTGGAACAACTAATTTCCAGTCAGTGTTGCACTATGGGTAATGTAGGCTTACCAAGTTCTACCAAATGGCTGAAGAGTTTTTGAGACCATCTTCAAATTATTAAAATTGATATAATTGTTTTACATTTAAATCCATTATTCCTTTTGCCATATAACAAGCTTAGAGTTAAATAAGTCAGAAGAAAAGAAGATGCATTTATGAAAGCAATGTTAGATGACAAGCACACTTTGTTTTTATAAGAAAATCTTTAATTTATTTCATCAAAACAACAGGATAAATGTTCATATTTTACAGCCTGTCTCCATCTAGTGGACAGATAATGTCACTGCAGCAGCTGGGACAGAGGATCCTCAGCGTTTCTTCCAGGTGAACTTGCGCCTCGCTCCCTCCTGTCCGGGCTTCTTCCTCTCTCTAACCCGGGGGTCAGGGGTCAGCAGGCCAGCTGGAGGGAGACAACAACAAGCTGAAGCGAGAGAATTTGTTCCTCAGCAGCTGATGCTGCAGGCGGTACTCACCTTGCCTCATGGCCTCTCCTTCGCTCTGCGACAGGAAACTGAGCAGTGCCCGGGAGATGGCGAGCCGCAGCGCCCCCGCCTGGCTGGACCTCCCGCCGCCACTCACAGAGCAGTCTAGGTCGAACCGGCCCAGCAGGCCACAGAACTGCAGCGGGAACATCAGCTGCTCCCTGAGCCGGGGCAGATAGGAGAGATGGGGTGGGAGTAACAAGGGGGGGGAAAGTTAGCTGAGCTCATTTACTGCCTGGTCCCGCTCCGATCAGAGCAGGTTCTGACTCAGCATGACCCGGTTCTGGGTGGTGTCTCGGCCTGAATGAACCCAGATGCTGACAGAGTCGGTTGTCACCCCCGCGCTCCAATTACAGCCGGCGTGACAACGGCTAGCAGCACACACACTCACACACTCAGTGAGCTGTGTAATTAAGTGACTAGCAGCAGATAAAGGAAGGCTGCCTTCCATTCCTTCAGGCTGTGGAGGACAAAAAAACGTCCCGCTCTCCATTTAAAGGGAAACACAGTGAGAGGAGGCCCACCTGTCCTGCAGCACAGGGAAGTAGTGCAGGTAGTCTTGGCCATTGACGGTGAGGCGTCCTGCGCCGCAGTCACGAACCACCACTGATCCCCTGGACGATTTCCTCCTGCCTGGAAGGAAACACGGATCAGTTTAACTCTCCTCCTCTAGACGGTTACAGCTCCTCGCAGTTTGATTCATTAATACTTGATTCACCCGAGAGGGAAATCAAATGTCATAACTCAGATCGTCCACGTATCACGAGAGTCGTTGGCGATGGTGATGCTGCGGACAGGAAGGATCTCCAATTGCACTTTGCCGTCCAGTCATGCCAACAGCTCAGTATCCAGGCAACAAAGATGATATTCTACAGAAACATGTTCTGATGACATCGTAAGCTCTGCTGATCCACCTCCTTTGCTCCTTTTTAGCCCTCTATCTGGGATATGATCTCAATGGTGAAGGATGGAATAGATGGTTTGGTTTGAACTCTTTCCTTCTGCCTCTGCATCCATGAAACCTCATTTTCAACTCCCAGGATTTTGGGGTCAAAGTTCAGGTATTAAGTGAGCTTCTGAGATGCTAATCAGCTGTTCCCAGTTGGAAAACAATACCTTGTTGCCATAAGTGTCCTAAATTAAATAACAAAAGAACAGTAACCCTTCCAGCTGCTCAGCATCCAGAACTGTCTATAACAGTGTTTCTCAACCCTGCTCCTCGCCCCCCTGTCCTGCATGTTTTAGGTATTTCCCTTCTGCCACACACCTGAATTGTATCTCTGGTGATTAACAGGCTTCTGCAGTACCTGATGGTCATGCAATCATTTGAATCAGCTGTTCTGGAATAGAGGCACATCTGAAACATGCAGAGCAGGGGGGCGGTGAGGACCAGGGCTGAGAAACACTGGGTTAGAGCGTCTAAAAAAACAGCGACAATTCAACTAGGAATTGATGAATTGAAAAGAACCAATAAGGACCAGCTGAGCTGAAACATGCTGCCACCACAAGACGCGCATAAAAGTTGGAAACATTCTACAGTAAATGGTAAAAATGAATTTAACGAGTGAAATGCTGGGGTTAGTATTTGTCAACTGTTGCCAGTCTAAAGTCTTCCTACCCTCTGCGGTGCTGAAGTTCACCCCGGCGTCATCCTTCTGCAGCGGCGGCACCACCTGATGCATGGACTGGGCCTCCAGTTGCTGGCGGTGGCTCATGACAAACTGCTGCTCCACGCTGCAGCAGGGCATGGCCAGCAGGCGCTCCATCAGCTGGATGAAGTGCTCGTACTGAGGAGGACAAACAGCGGATCAGTCGGGGTCAGGCCGGGCTCAGATCACCGTGTCTGCTCTTACGTCCTGTCTCGAGATGGGCTCCACCAGCAGTGCCTCCATCTCCTCCTTGGTCAGCCACCTGCTGGTTCCCAGAGCGCTGCAGGAGACAGGAAGTGGGTTGGTTTTTGACAGACGGCTCTAATCTAAGAGAGGACAGGTTTCAAAACCAACATCTGCTTGGGCTCAGTCGGGAACAGTCCTTTGGCTCTCAGCTGGTCCTGGTGCTTCTCCACCTTCAGAACTCTGGCGTACAGATCCTGGAAGGCAGAGCAACCAGAGCAACGGTTAACTCACATTCTGCTGGGCCTGAACACGAACCAACCCGGGTTGACTCAATTTACCTGAAGTATCTAAAAATTAATTTTCCTTTAATTTTAATAAAGTATTTTTCAATTGAATTGAAGGTCCATAACCATTCTAGCACAGATTTATGCTTTCTACAATGATGATAGTAATTTATACCAACATAGCTTTAGCATATTAGTTATGTAATATACTAGAAATAGCAACTTAGCAAAAATCAGCTAACAGCTACTGCAGTAATGTTTTTTTTTTAATAAGTTTAGCTAATAAGCTAGCATTTACTAATTTACAAACAGTATTCTAAAAATAACATTGGCAATTGCTAATACAAACGTGTGTCATCTAACATGGTCAGATTAGCTAGCAAAACATCAATTAAAGCTAATATATACACTAACCTTTGCATGTTAGCTAAAATTAGCTTGCAGGTAAGCCTTAGCTTATAAGTGAACATTATGTATAACAAAGCTGTTATGTTATCTCTTGTGTTTGGCTAAAACAGATTTCTCAGTGAGATTTACATTGTAAAAATATGAAAAATACTTGTTTTCGTTGTACTAGGAATACCACATTACCTTCCAATGTGTTACTTCAGTACTATTAAGTGTATCATATTATGAAAGTAGCTGCTAAACTAATGTTAGCTAACAGATGCTAACATTAGCGGTTTTAATAAAGGCCTACCAGGAGTGCCCAAGGTCGGTCCTCGAGGGCCGGCATCCTGCATGTTTTAGTTTTCTTCCTAGTGGTAGTATCAACTTCCTCAGCAAGTCAATGTTCTTCTTAGGCCTCTAATGAGCCATCATTTCATGCAGGTGCGCTAAACCAGGGAGAGAACTAAAACATGTAGGATGCCGGCCCTCGAGGACCGACTTTGGGCACCCCTGGCCTACACTCTAGCATGCGGCGACTATGGCTGTGTGTATCGAGTGATTGCTTTGCGATTGGAAGGTTGTAGGTTCAATTCCATCTTCCCCCTGCCTGTCGGTGTATGAAAGTGAGCACATTTGTTAATGCGAATGGGTGAGTGTGACTCTAGTGTAAAGCGCTTTGAGCGGTCAAAAATGATTGTAGACTTTAAAAAGCTTAGTCGACATTTTTTGTCTGTTTTTTTGTGTGGCTTTGACATGAAATAAAAAATGGACTCATGATAGGACAGAACCTGACTCAGACACTGCACTTACATGCATGAGGGAATAGTAGGCCTGTTTGCCAGTGTAGAACAGGAAGTGGAAAGGCCGTCCATCTGGTCCCCACTGCATCGCTTCACAGGCAGGGAAACAAAGATCAGCTGACAGTTTGATGATGTCAAGATACTAACAGATCTGTGGAGGCGTCACCAACCTCTCTGCTTTGGAAAGATCTCAACGGGATGCTGCAGATGGAAAAAACCCAACAAAACATGAAGCAGTCTGCATTCATCCAGAAGACAAATTTCATTTGACCACATTATGATTTTTATAGTCGTTTGAAAATATGTTCGTTCTTCATCCAGTGAAGTTAAAAGTAATAAAGCTCCTCCTTGAAAATATTTTTCCCAAAATGTTGTTAAAGTAAATGTATGCAGTTACTACCCAGATATGAAAGCTTATTGGATAAATTGTGATGATAAAAAAAAAACAGTAGTGACGATAACATGGGTTTATCTTCAATATTTATTTTCAATATTTCTAGATCTAGGTCTAATTCTTCCATAAATTTCACTTGTAATAGAGAACACTCTCCATTCTCTTTATGCCCACCAGCACAAGCCCCGCCTCCAAAAAGAGGCGGTCCTTGTTAAGACTGTGTAGTCTGTTCTTTTCTTTGCTTCGTCTGAACTGGATTTCTTTTAATGCCGTTTTGTTTTCATGTTTTTCCTCACTACCTTTTATTAATTCTGAATAAAATATACCTAAGTATCACGAGGTGGAACAAAACTCAATGTAAATAAACAGAATTAGAATGAGAACCACAGAATTTTGTGGTTAAATGACAGAAAGCTGTTAACCATTTTCCAGAAAGGGGATTAGAGACACTTCTAACCACATTCTTAGTAATCAAAGTTTTATTCGATTGTGTTCTCAATACAACAAGAATAAAGGCCTAAAGAGGCTGGATTAACCAGGTTAGGAGAGAAATGTAAAGAGAAATAAGTGTAATGATCGACTTCATGTTGAGGTTTGAGGGTGAGATGCTGCAGTTTGTGGTGAACTGATAAAAGCTGGATAAAAGTGAAACCTTACCTTCATGAGGGGCCGAGCTCTCTTCTCAAACAAGCCAGAGGGGAAGAGGTAGGCGATGCTCCTCTGTTGGGGGAGGAAGAGAGCAAATAAAGATGAATAAATAAACGGTGAGGGCGCTGACGGGCAGCACGTCCGGAGAACACGGGTCGCAAAGCGTGACAGAAGAAGAGGCACGAGCTGCTGGCAGGTTCACGGAGAGGCAAGCCGGATCCGTTAGCGTGAAGCCGAAGGATAAAAGGCTCTCTGCGGACAGGGTGAATGTCCAATGGGTTCACCGTGAGTTCACCGCACGCCTGCTGTTAGCCAGCATCACTGCCCCGGTCCTGTCAGCTCGATTAGCGAAGCAGCAGGTCCTTTAAGGTTGTCACGACGACGGAGAGCAGCTAGATGGGGATGGGGGGAAACTGTGAAAAGCGGCGGGGAACAGATGAGGACACACCTGCGCCTCCCTTGAGATCTGACAAAACGCGGGAGAGATCCGGGAGGAGCAGCGACGGAGTGCCAGAGGGGAAGCTGTCAGATCGGAGCGAAACTCAGCCACATGGGGAACACGGAGGTTACAGATGACAGAAAGACAGCTCCAGAAGGACAAAAGAGGCTCAGGAGACCATCAAAACTAAAGAAGAGATACAAGACATTCAATTCTAACTGGGGGACCAGGGAGAAATGCTGCATTTTAAATGAAGGGGAGGGGGAAGTGTTGATGGAGTTCTGAATAAAACAAAAAGTTTGTTAAACTGCGCCAAACAGCTACTGATGATGTAGATGTTTGCAAAATCACTAAACTCTGATTTCTCCTGTAGACTAGTTGTGATGCAAGTCTGAAGAAGAAGCTGCAAACTGAAGAGGAGCAGTTCGAATGACTGTCGGTAAACCATGGGGCGTTCACTACCTCACATGAAAAACAAGAAAAACAACTAGAGAGGCTGTGAAGAACCCATCAAGCCTCCCGGTTCCACCTGATTAGGACATTTAATTCAGCATTACTGATCAAATATCATCCATAAACAAAAACTGACTGAAAAATGTTTTTAAAAAAAATGCAGCTTCTGAGCATTGAAGAATGACGTCTCAGCTGCTGGTTCTGTCTAAAGAGTTTTTCATGAAACAACTCCACCAATGTGAGGAGGTTTCATTTATTAGCTTCACATCAACACCAGGTTCTCAGAAAGACATCCACCAGGCGATGATGATGCCTTCAGGGACCATACGTCCTGACTTGAGATCCGAGGAGCCGTCCCTCCAGCATGGGAACATCTCAATGAATTCCCCGGCTCTTCCTCTCCGTCACGCCTGAGGCGTCCCGACTCCAGGGCCGGAGCGCCGGCTGTCGCTTCGCTTTTCACACCTCCACAGACAGCTCTATTGGTTACTGCCGAGGGACGGAGCCACAGACACGCGGAAAATTGGGATAAATGTGTGGAAATTTAGCCAAACACGTGGGGGGGAATAGAGGAGCAGGGTCCCTGGCATCAGATGGGGGCGGCCACGCCCGCCTGCTGCCAGGGACGACAGGTAATCATGAAACACCGCTACGGCTGGGAAGAAGAGGAGAAACACAAAGTCCAACTGTCTGCTCATCTGGGATCAACGTGTTGAAAGATCTGTTAAGATCAGAAATCGATCTTTTCAGAAAAAAATACTCGACACTCGACATGAACCAGAGAGTCAAATCCAGATGATCAGGTTCTAAAGGAACCAGGATAGTTTTCTGGACCCATCACGACCTCTGACCTCCCACAGCGTTGAGGAGAAAAATAAACCTTGGCAAGAAGTGTTGCCAGGGTTTATTTACAAATATATTGTATAATTCTAATTATATATGGCTGGAACCAGAAGTTTACATACACCAAATAAAAAGATGCATCCAGGGTTTTCCTCCCCGTCTGAACCAAACTTCTGTTTGATGTCAGAACCATCAGAATTATGTCTGTTTGCTAAAAGCCTCAGTAATGAAATAAGAAATAAAGAATTTGATTATGCTACAGTTATCCTATCAGAGATCTCCAAAGCCATGATATCATCAAAGAGACTGTAATCAGGGCCACACCGACTGCACTTTTCCGGTGGTTACTGAAATGTAAAAAGCCTGACCTAGCGATTCTGATTTTAGTCGATACCAATATATTTTTTTTTTGCCTGAAATGTCATTAAATATAGCAAGAAAGTCGCCGAGATGGCAACTGTAGGGTGACTATTGTTAACTGAAAACATGCAGATATGACCTGGTGGGCGGGGCTAACAGTCAATCCACTGTCATGACCAAACGGTGGTTGATTTTTAGACTTTTGCTGAGGTAGATAAGATAAGGGGATAAGATCGACTTCACATGCAATTATCGACCAATCACCGATCTCCCAAATTAAGGAAATCAGCGTTGATAAATCGGCTGACCAATAAATTGGGGCATCCCTAACACACCAATCATTCTGTATGTAGACTTCTGACCTTGAAGACGACAATAAACAACAGTAGGACCTATTCTTTCTCTCATTCATTTCTAGGGAAATCTGTTGGCCTGCTTCACACAGTCATACAGATGTTCATCTGCTTCTTAACTCCAAAGATGTGGATGTTTCCATAGTGACCAAACTCACGTCTATGTCCTCCTGAGTGAAGTTCTCTGGATCCTCTCCCATCATGTTGGCAAGGTGCCGCTTCCCGATCTCAAACTCCTCCACCTGCTTCTGAATGAACTCTGCGGTGAACGTCTCCGGGACTGTGGGCCCCAGGTTCTTCCTGCGGAGGGCTGGAGTCCCGCATATCTGCAGGGAAACAGCAGCGCTACTGTCATTCATTAGCATTAGCCTGGCATGGCTAAACATCTGTTGAGCATAAAGCCGCAGCCGAACTGGACCCGACAGGTTCAGAAGTCAAACAAACCTCAGCTCGTCACCACACTTTGCTTAGATAACCTGTGATGTCAACATGTTTGTTATTTCAACGATTCGTTAAGCTAGTCTCGGATGACAACAGCATGCTAACACAAGGACGTCCATGTTTTTATCATTTAAATACATTACTTTTAATGCAAGGAGAACAGATTAACGGACTGTTAGTGCTTGTTTACCTGTCGGCAGAACTGCAGCGTCACTGGCCTTGTAGACGAGGCGAAATTTACACTTTTCCCCAATAACGAACAGACAACACGAGCACAGTTCGCCGCCATCTTTGGTGACGACAACGGCGGAAGTTGGTGTACGTCACCACTGCATATGATTTTCTTAAAATTTAAATACAACTAAATATTGTTGTATAAACGTATTTATTTCGTATGACTTTATTTTATTAATTTAAATAAAACTAAATGTTATTGTACAAAATGATTCATTTATTTCGGTTTTATTCTAAAATACAAATAATAAAATTCCATTTAAAATCACAAAACTCCAGGACAAGTAAATTAATTAATACAGTCCACAAATAAAATCATACATACAAAAATATTTTAAATATTTAAAACATTTTTTACATATAAAAAAGGGGATTTATGACACTGATGAGTTTTTAAATTTAAGGCAACATTACATGTAGAAATATAGGTTGACACACAAGGTCAAACAGGACATCTTGATACCAAAAAACATTTAAATCATGATCAGTTGTTTCAAAACCTTTATGCCATTTGATGTGACATAACTGGAGAACAATCAAATCCATATGGGGAGCGGATGTTAAATTAATAAAAACTTAGTTTAAGGTGTTGACTACACCTTAAAGTAATATTTGGATTAAGCACTTTCTGATTGCCAATAATCAGAAAATCCAATGAACCTAGAATAAAATTCAGCTGTTCTAGTAAATTAGGTCACAATACCAAAAAAGTAACACAGCATAGAAAGAAGAGCAGAACCAAGTGGTGGCAGCATCATGCATGCAAGTCTGCTAATTGGAACAAGATGTTTCTAATTCTAATTCTAATTCTCAATGACTACCAGTCAGTTTTGATCTGAACCTTTTCAGTCCCTCATGGTGATGGTCGTGGATTTTATTTTCAACATCACAGCAAGCCCACGCATTCTTCCAACTCTACAACATAATGACTTCACCAGAAAAACTTTTGCGACGGGCTTGGTTCTGGGGTTATTCCAGAGCTAAATCTGGCCGAGATGGCTTGGATCTGAAAAACAGGGACACCAATTTGTTTAAGTCTGAGCTGTTTCTGATGTGAGCAGCCCAACACATGCAACTACTTTGTTGGTTTCTGCAACTTTAAAGTAAAAAACGGGTATCATGACAAAACTTTCATGCACACACACGCAAAAAAAAAACAAAAAAAAAACTTCACAATCCAAACCACATGACTGAGAGTCAGAAATCTGCCTGCAGTGACAAAAACAAGACAAATAAAATGGGATTTGTTGAGTCAAAGTCGGTGCAGTTGTTCCCAAAGACAGCTGCCACTTCTTAAATCTGAAAGGCAACACTCCACATCACATCTCAGAATGAAAAACATGCGGACCACATGGTTCAGCTGAATGGTAAGAAACAAAGAACTCTAAAAGCCTTCATTGTGTTCCTCATTAAGGCTGTAAAAAATAAAAAAACAACAAATTAATGTAACCTTGTTTGCAACCACCTGTTAAATGTACAACTTTAGTGGGAGAAAGTTCCAGGAAAGGAAAACCGTGACTGGAGCATACGGACGCTAAAAACATTACTGTCCACTGCTGAACACCATCTGTCTTCAAAGTAAAGCCACAGACTCAAAAACCCCCAAAAGGGAATGTATTGTAAGTGTCATCACAGAAGGATTTAAAAGGAAGTGATCAGTATGACTGATCAGAAATGACACAAAGAAAAGACTCAGGCGGTGTCTGCCAGACACATTGGCACAGCTAAAAATAATTTTGTTTTTGCATATGCGGTTCCATCCATGAAGAGATGGATTAACACATTCTGTGCAGATTCCTTAGAGGGAAACAAACTGCCACATCACCCGAACTTTACGGGCTGAAATTAGTGTAAACTTACTCCGTCAAGTTGTTGCTGTTCCCATGCTTTGCTTAAAATCACATAAAAAGTTTGTCTAACCACAATTAAATGTCGTAATCAATAAAGAGAGTTCAGCAGAACACGACCGCACATTGCAAGGAATCGTCGACTGTCGCTACATATATCCACCTCCAGGAGGAACGAGTAAATGAAGGGATGTACAGTCTAACAGCTGCTAGGAAGAAGGACTTACAATAACGCTCCTTTATGCACATAGGATGCAGCTTATAACCTGATTAGCTGTTAGACTAACTATCTAATAGCTTCAGTGGCAGACGACACATTAATTAGTTTAAGTAGTTGCTAACGTGTGTGGCTGTTCGAAATAACAGTTAATTTAGGTAGCAGTTAGCTTAAGCAGTTCTTCTGTTTAAGAACTGTAGTTAGCAGTTTTTAAGGCTACTGTTTTTTTTTTGTTTGTTTGTTTTTGCTACTGGCTACTGTTAACCATTAGCTTTTAGGATAAGCTGTTGTTGCTTAGCAGATTGTTCACTTGATATGCTGCTGGTCTAAGTAGCTACTGTCTTAACTAGCATTTACCTTTAATTTGTCAGGTTGATAGGTCATTAACTAAACTAAGTTAAGGCAGTTACAGCTTAACCAGTTGTTAGCTTGATTAGATCCTAGCCGCAGAAGTTGCTATGTTGAATAACTAACATGCTGAGTGTTTACTAGACTACCTAATGAGAATTTTTCTCTAATTCTGTCAATTATGATCAGTCTGACTGCTGCCTGGCCAGACATCTAAGTAGAAACTTATTTCACAAAGCCAAAATGTTAAAGCCCTTCTATTCCTTCACGTAGCCTCTGTCTGGTTCCTGAGGTTTGGACACCGGTTTTTCTCAGCAGAAGCAGCAACAGTTTTTTTTTTAGAGGATAGCTCCTCTTCCATGTTGTGTGTGTGTGTGTGTGTATGTTTTGAGTACAGTAGTATGCTGTGCTTACAGATCAATGTTGTGTGTCTTCACTTAGATTACTTTGATAGAGTTGGAACGGGAACACAGGGAGATTAATCAAAGTGAAGGGGCACCGACTCCCGGCCCGTGCCAGTCGATACGGCCGCGTGGTTAATTTGCCCCGAGGAGGGCTGTCGTCGGGCCGATGATAAACTGTGTTTGCCCCGTTTTTTCGCCACAAGCGCGAGCCTGCTCGCCAAGAAAAATAGTTTCGACCCGTGGTCTCTAATTCACAGTGGGGGGTGAGAGGTGGAACATTAATCATTCTTCTGTTGTGGCCCTTCCCTGACAGGAGAGGCTCCGTGGGTGAATTGGGTGGAGATGTTTTGTGGACACAGGTAAACCCGGCAGCAGCAGCATTTATCTGTTTGACTTTGTAAATATGTCAACAGCGCAGTGTTAACGGGAAGCGGTAAACAGGTATGAACCCTGTGTGTATTTTCATTCTTGTGTGACTGAAGCGTCGTATGAAGCGCTACGGCGATGGCTCCCATCCAGCCGTTTCAGCAGATTTCCATATGGACAGCAGAGATTCCAGGACTAGAGAAACACAACAATAGGTGACATTGACCTCCCCTCAATATGCCTGATCCCCAGATTGAGAGGCATCCTCTTATTTGTACGTCTGAAACGGCGATGGAGCGAGAAATAATGGAGGATATCACGGCGTGGAGCTTTGCCAGGTCTGCTCCCTTCCCCTCCGTCTCTCCTCCCCGAGTGCTGGAGAATTGAAAGCTCCTAATACCAGCGAGTCGAGGCTTTGCTCCAGTCATCATTTCCATGCTGCTTTACGCTGATTCCCTAATATCCTTAGCGCCATGCGTAGGGATAAGCCCATCGTGCCGAAACATGGCTGTCATGCCTATAAACCGTTCACGGCTCTAAAGAATCCATTATGGCTGCTCCACAAACATGGGGACTCAAAGGGCCACTTTCCTCAAGCTCATTTAGTCTTTAAACATATTTATTTACACTCAGAGCCGTGCTGGGGGAGAGCTACAATACCCTACAACACAACAAAACTGGATTTAACTTAAAGTGGTCATTTGAACCATAAATCAGACATTTATAACCTGCTTAACTTCATCCTTTCTCTGATGAACGTACATCCTGTGGTGCTCACTGATCAGTATGTGGTTTGTAGGATAGGTCAGAGGTCTTCTACCTCCGGGAGGTATAGAGAGATACAAGTAGAAGTCAAAAGTCACTGCTTTTCACCCTAGTTTGATTCATTTTCCAGAATAATAAAACTCATTATCGACAAATAGTCGCGGTGTTAGGATTTTAGCTTTCTTAGCTTTTTTTCACCTCTTTTTTTGTAAATTCATTTTTATCTCTTCCATAAATCGCCCCCCCTCCTCAACATGTGTGCACATCACCCCCACAGCATGATGCCGCCACCACTATTTAACAGTTAATAAAGTGTCTTTATTTGTGATTTCTTTCTGTGAGAAAATGTTTAATTATTCACTAATTTTTTGTAGCTCATTTCTAAAATATTCCAAAGAAATGCTTAGGCAGCTGACATATTAATGCTACTCGACATGCTATTGGCTGATATTTGTAAAGCATCTAATCCGAGTGCACCATTTATTTTTCCTTGTAGCTGATTGGCTGAATGAGCTGGGATAAGAAACACTGAAGACGTTAGCTTCAGCTAGCTGATTTCGATTGTGTTTACCAAGAAATATTTATTTTTTACATATTTGTTAAAGCTGTCACCATGTCGTGACAGTTTATTAGACCAATCTCCTCCACCTCCTCTCTGAGCTACTATTGCTATCTGAAGAAAAGCACCACTCTGAACAAAAACAACCAACCAGAGCCATGAGGAGGGTCTTATGCTGTCAGTCAACATCATGTTTTGCTGCTAGAAACAAATGACCGTTACAGGAAAACAGTTTATCCGCCGTCATCTGTGCCCATGCTAACTAGTCCAGCATTCACAACAAGTTCTGCTGATAGGGGAAAAAAATTGAAGTGGTAGCAGAGAGTAAGAGGGTCAGTGGAAGGGAGGATGAGCAGCAGCATACAAGCTTGTGATTGACAGTGCTAAGAGTCAATGTCTGATTTATGGTTCATACTGTCACATGGTGTGTGTGACAGTATGAGTGTGTTGGGGTGCCACCACAACATGGTGGCAGTTTCATCAAATATGTAGAAAAATATATTTCTTAATAAAAGTTACATGCTGCAGCTTCAGTGCGTATTATGGTATATTTGGTGTTTGAACTACTTAAATCCAGAACGCTTCTGTTGTCACTGAAACCAGGAAGATGGAGCACATCGCAACAATGTTTGGATAACAATTCTTTCTTGTTATTTAATTTCCCTTTGGGGCCAATAAAGTATTTTTGAATTTGAATCTAAAGTCCTTCCACTGGATCCCTGGTCAAACCTTCCACAACTCTTCAGTCTTCTGGTTCTGGTCTGCTCTGCATCCAGAACCAAACCTGAACATGGACAAGTTGTCATTACTTCCCTTCATTTTGCTGCTGTAATGTAATGTAATTTATTTGTTGCTTTATGTTTTTATGGTGTGAAATCACGTTGACCTAGCTGTTCTACACTAATAAACTTGATGATGAAACAAACAGTCCTTCTTTAACAAGGGTCTCGAGTATTCACGGAGTTTAGTTGTGACCCCTGACCCCTGAGAACAGCGGGGGTCACTGCGGCCTCTCCGATCCTCCAACCTGCAGCAGCAGTTTGTTGTTTCAAATCAACATCTGCTCAGTGAGAGGCAAACCAACTTAAACGCCACGCTTTCCTTTCTGTCAGGAATAACTTCATCCCCTTCTCATTCACACACACTCACACACACACACACACGCTGATTATCAACAAGTATGGCCATTGAGTGGAAATTAATTTGCCAGTGGTAATGAATAGAGACGTTTTGCTGAGGAGCGTAAAAACAGCTGAGCTGCCAGCGATTACCTGCTGGAATCAGCCTTCATCAATATCAGGATAATTACAAAGCGCTCCTGGCATGGCGTGAAATGAGCGGAGCGTGCAACAGATTGGGCAGTGACCAGAGATGTCTGCAGGTATTAGCTTCCTTCTCCTCTATGGACTTCTCACGGAGCCAACGTCACCAAAAGTTCTTTGAGAATCTAATATTTGAGAAGCCGTGTTACAGTCACAACGAGGTGAATGAAGGCAAAGAAAAAAAAAAACAGGGATAGGCGAGTGTTGGCCATGAGTTCAGATCATTGTTTTTCAAATGAGGAATTACTAAAACCTCCACATTTACTGGAGTTTCCTTGCTTTTTGACTCTTCGTCAGATAGCATAAAACACAAAAGTGGCTCATGAAAAGGCCTTTTTGTCCAGTTTCATGGCCATCCAAAGCAAAGCGCTGGACTGTAGAGACTGGCATAAAGTCAGATGTTGGTGTTGATTCCTGTCTTTCCCAGACGTCTCCCAACACGTCTCACATGGAACCACTTTGGCTGTCCCCCCCACTCCTCCCGTCTTCCTTTCTGTCCCCTCAGACGGAGGCAGGAGGCAGGATTGAGTTTCTGCTCAGACTGGAGGCTTTTCAGTCCACCTCTGGGATGAAAAGATGACTATTCTCTCTTTTTTCCCTTCGTGCGACTCTTTTTTTTCAGGTGAGAGGCTGAAAGGAAGGAAACTATTACTATTAGAGGGTGAGCCTGGAGACGCAGCTGCCGGCGCGTCGCGGAGGAAGACCCTCCAGACTACATGATGGGGGAGGAATGACCTCGCGCGAACTTCCGAAAGTCTTCACCTCCTTGGCCTGTTTTGTCGCAGTGCGTTTCCCATAAAGCTCTCTATGTGTGAAGCACGAACCACCCATGGGAACTGGGCTGGAAGACTGCTGTAATCACGGCCTGAGGTCTGTCCCACAAATAAGATCGTAAATTAAAGGGCTTCGCAGAAAGCCACAGAATTCGGCTCGCTTGTAGTTTTTCCTCACTCGTCCGCCGGTGTCTCAGGCAGTCTTGGATTTTAATGCACGGACACCTACTGGTTTGAGGAGGCCGAACCCGAACCGGGCCCAGTGGGGTGGCTCTCTGCGGTGGAGGAACATTTACACGCTGGAGGGATTTTTTTATATATATTTTTTTCTATGCTGGATCTGAAGCCTTTGGGGAGAAATTTGATCCGTCACAGAAAGTTTCATAAGGATGCCGGTGTGGCAAAGAGGGAAAGCTTTAAAAAAGCAGCGAGAACATGGTGGCTTCAGTGTTCACACCCTGGACTACATACTCAAAACGCAATCCAGCATTCCTAAGCTCAAACATCAGTTCTGGTGGATATAATTAAATGTAACCAGTTCCACTGTTCCAGTAGGATTTCTTGACATTTCCTCATTTTAGACTACAAGGAGGCTAAAAACAATCGTAAGGATTTCACCGTGCAAAGATATCAGGAAGCAGAAGAAGAAATTAACGCCATAATCTACATTCTGACTCAACTGGCGAGTTGTTAGCTGATTCCCAGACAGTAGGATGTTCTTAAAAAGAAACAATATAGTGAAGCGAGTAAGTGATGATAGTATCTGGGCCCAGCAGAAAACTGTGAATACCTCATCACTGATCCCAGGATCGGGTTACTATTCATAACATGTTGTAATGTCTCTAAAACCCCATCAGCTCCTGGGAAGCAGCAGATTGAACATGTTGAAGTCAGGCTTTCAGCCAATGCCTGGTCTGGTATCCTCTGTGTCTTCACTGGTCCACATGGAGGGGTCGGCATAAACTCCACAAAGACCTTCAACTTTCCACTGAAGCTAAGGTTACCTAGAAACGGACACCAGTTCTTCTGGTGGAAGGTGACATTTTTCTTTTCTACATCTTTTCAATGTACTGTTTACATGAAGCTGAATTGTGACATGAAGTGTGACATGGATGTATGGGTGCAGACCTGCGCAGTAGTAAACCCCTTCCTAATCCATGAATGATGTCACTTCCTGTAAGCTAATATGGAGAGGAGAAGCACTGCCACCTTCGGGTTACGGATGAAAACAAACGATTAGGGTAAAAGGCTATAAAAGTTGATGGAACAGGACTTCTCCAGTGTTGAGCCTCCTGAAGGTCCATGGCTTCTGTTGTGGACTGTTTAACTTTGATCCGGTTGTTAATGAAGAGAAAGAAAACGTCTAAAAACTTCAACAGAACTTAAATTTATGCCTAGATTACTCGACTGCTTGACTGTGCACGCAACGAGGCTGAAGGATCTCCTCCAGTGGACGCGAGGCACTTCACCAGCTGACAAATTGCTGGAGCGATTGAAGCGAAGGGCTGATTGCCATGTTAATATCTGCCATTGATCTCCTCATTGATCATGTGTCCCCCCCCCCACCACATTCCCACTCGTAACAAGCGTGACTGGGCCGATCTGAAATAAGCCGTATCATCAGAAGGAGGGGATAAGGATCGGTGGACGGGAAACCGCTGCGCGAAATCAACTTGAAAAAGGCCAGAGGAAACGGAGACAATATTAGAAAAAGAAAAAGCTCCAATCTGCTGATCAAGAAGGGCTGCGGGACTACCGCTGGGCTCTTTAACATCTGGCCGGGCAATTTAGTGTGCTCTGACGACTGGAAAGGTTAAACCACTAAAATCTAATATTTGCCTAGAGGGGGTCAGGCCACTGCAATTACAAGCTACAATCGGCAGGGCTAATCAGCTAGTAGCGCGTACCGGGGTTAAGCTGGCCAAATAAGCCCTGATCACAAGCACTGTTCTCTGCTTCTCCTGTTTACTTATTAAACCCTGTTCTCATGTTCAAGCCCCCCCCCACCCCCACCCTCTGTTAAAGCACTAGGGAGTAAATTTAGCTCCTTTTTTTTAAGTGGGACTGAGACTAGCGGCTGCGTTAATCAGTATCTGCGGCCCTTTTTTTTTTGTTGCGAAATGATCTCAAATTACTTTCCTCCAAATCTGGCAGGCATTAACACCTCAGGAAGGGATGGGGGTTGTGGGCAGGGGGGGGGGCTCTGCATCCCAAGGAGGGCCAGCAGAGCGATGTGTGCTGTTTACACGGCTGCTCTTTGACATATACACACACACACACGCACACGCACACGCACACACATCTCCCTAACTGACTGAGGATCAAGTGCAGGATTAGGGGATAATATATCAGAACTGTCTCCCAGCAAAGCTCAGGGAACAATTACTGGTAATTAAATATGTGCCAGTTGCTGGAAATGATAATTATGTCCTTCGTGTATAACACCAATTAATTACTTTTATTTCGCCAAGCAAAGCTCTTAAAGTGGGAAGCGGCTGGAGCCGTGTCAGAGAGCGAGAGCCTGCCTCTGAGTTCAGCTGATGCTGCCGTTTTCCCGCTCCGGTCGCAAGCATCAAAAACAGGAAGTCCGATCCGAATTCGCCGCGACAACCCCGAAATGCTGGGGAACGTGATGGTGGCGGTGTCATGTTGTGGGGATGTCAGAGGTCATTCGGCGGAACTGCGTGGTGCAGAAAACACAATAAGGTTCTCACTCAGGCTGGATGACAACAAAAGGAGTCTCCTCCTGTCTACCTTCCTGTCTTTCTTTCTAGTTTCACGTCTGTATTGAAAGTGATTAGTGTTTGATTTTAAAGTGAGCAAAAACTCTGGGATAATTACATGTCTGATATGAGGTGTTCAAATTTCCCTGTCTGCTAAAAATCATCTCATTTCTGGCTCCACACACTGAAATATTTACGTAAAAATCCATCGCAGTTGTCCTAAATTGAGCACTGTTTCATTCATTTATTATGTTAAGATGAAAAATAGTAAGTTCTGTTTTTATTTTACTTTTTTATTATAAAAGCATAAAATGTATTTATTGGCCAACCTAGATTAAAATAAATAAATTAATATTTAAGCACATGAAGAAGTCAGTTCCTAAAGAGACTTTCTGCAGTAAAGCATCATGTTGTGACCAGAGATTGGTAGAGAACCTAAAAATTATACTCAAGTAACAGCAGCTCTACTTCAACATATTTTTACTCAAGGTAAAAAGTATCCATCCCAGAATATACTCAAGAGTAAAAAAGTATTTGGTAAAAAGTCTATTCAAGTACTGAAAAACTGATCAAATTACCAATCATTTAATATGTAAAAATTACATCTTCAGACAGACTAAAATAAAAAGTTAAGTGGAAATGTTGGTATTTTAAGGACTAAAATGTCAATAATTCAGATAAGTAACAAAATATAACAATCAGGCAAAAGAACATTTTTCAAAATCAGTTTCTTTCAATAATTTTTTTAATAAAACTTTAACAAAAACTGCATTTGTGTGTGTGTCTGGTGAACGTTTGGTTAAAACATGTTTGTTTTGAATTCAGTGGGAAGAGAATCCAGACATTTTACTCCAGTAAGAGCAGCGATACGCCATAATAAAACTACTCAAGTAAAAGCAAAAATAACAGTGAAGTAAAAATACTCCTTTTTTTCCCCAAAAAAGTCACTCAAGTAGATGTAATTGAGTTACTTCCCAACTCTGGTTGAGACTAGCCTGGAGGGCTGTGAATCCCTCCGGTCGGTGCTGGTTGGACCCACCAGAACTCACGATAAGATCAGCCGCCGACCTGATCCAAAACAAACTCAGGACTTTTCCTCTAACCAATGTGTAACCCAGCAGCCCTGCAGCCGTTCATCAGTCACGTATTAAACCTGCAGCCTAGCAATGGTTACCCCGCCAGCTCCTGTGAGCCCAGCCGGGCCCACGCCGGGCCGCTGCTTCTGGGTTAATCAGACACAGAGTGAGATGGCCCGGCCGTGCTTTCTCCGTCTTCTTTCCTTGTTTGCTGAACTCGTCGGTTTTTATTCCTGAACAACTCAGAGCTACAAAAACAACCCAGCTTTACTCTTTAAACACATCAGTGTGGATTTATAGTTACATTAGTTGTTTTTATTATTATTATTATTTTTTACAGAGCAGTTACTGCAAAGATAAAAATATTTGTTAAAAGTGGATTTTTACTGTATTTTTACCCAGAATGATGAGTCGATTCTATTCCAGTTGAACACAAGTGAAGGCCAAAGAATCTCAACTATCTTTGATCATTATCAGACTTGCTGCTAATAATATTTTACCTGTTTAACTGAAACCCAGGTGAGACCAACACTGGATCATTTTCGAGTCATTTTGGAGGGTCCTATTCCAGACATTTCACATCTTGGCCCTTAAAAGTCACATTTTCAAGGTCCTCGGGTTTTTCTAAGTCTCAAGTAATAAACACAAACCAAAACTCTTCTTAAATGAGAATCTAGACTGGGAAGGTCAAAGGTCGGCTAGCAGCCTCAGGAATTATCCCAAACTAAGGACACATCTAGAAACGGTAAAGAATGATGCCAGTATGAACTATTTATCACTATTATTATTTCCTATGTGTTCCACTGAACCCTACCGAGATTAAGTGTTGAACACACTTAATGTTGAGAGGTATGCAGTATCACTTTGTGTTGCTAATGGAAATTAGCGTCACAACAATAAGCAACTGTCCTTCGTTTTCTGACTTGTAAAACTACTGTCTGTTTATTTCTCCATGTTTAAAAGTCACCAGTTTGAGACATTTGGGGGACCAGTTGGATTAGAATTGGCTCAATCAATTCAACTGAGCCTTGGCCCAGTTAGGACCCGTCCAGCCTGGGAGAATGTATATGGGGCCCACATCTACGTCAATTTACATCCATTGTGTACGCATGGGGCCAAACAAGTAGGATAGATAGAATCATCCAGAGGTTATAAAGTGATTAAATGTTACTTAAACCTAAAGTCTATTAGAATCCCATTAAAGATTCCATTATGTCACATGGGACTAAAAAACTATACAATCTGAGACTACATCTACAGATGTTTCACCAGGTTCTTTTAAATTACGCTTGAGGTTAAAAGTGAACAAAATGTCTTCCAAGAAACCAAAGAGCAAAGCTCATCAGTGGGCCGGTAAAATGTAAAACTGAAATGACCGTCACCGGTTTTTAAAAAAAATCAGTTTCATCAGAGGAAAGTGGCGCCTCATGAATATGAAGATTATTCTCTCCAGATTCATCTCAGAGTTGCTTTAGCTTCTTCAGACGTGGTCAAACATTTCCATCATCTTCATGAGCAGCTGCAGCTGGACAGACATATCGGCTTTTTTTTTTTTTTTATCTCAAGTGTTCTCATCACTTCTTTCTGGCAGAAACCAATTTTTTACTCTTCAACCAAAAACAGATGGAAAAGTAAAGGGAGGTTTAATGTGCCATGTTTTATTGTCAGGAGTTGTTTCACGTTTGCGTCTAGAAAGGACTTCAGTTATGAAAAGTAAATGTGTGTGTGTGCGTGTGTGTTGTGATGCAGTGTGCAAGGTTGAGGGTTAGCTTGTAGCGTGTAGCCGCCGTACTGCAGGAACCGAACGCAGGTCAATACAGTGGATCAGATGGAGATTGCAGCAGTGGGTGTGTGTTTCTCGGTGTGTGTCACGGTGGGCCTTGGCCCCCTCGGATCTAAGCGCTATTGACAAACCCATCAGAGCCGGTGATGCATCGCAACCTCCCCCCCCCACCGCTGGCGCTGCGGGCCCAGCTGACATGCTGTCACCTTGGCAACTGTTGCCTGCTGGGACGGCTGGCGTCCGGCCGAGGAGAAGATGTCACCGTCGGACCTCCGCTCGTCCCCTGCCCCGTCCCCATCGATCCGTCTGCGGAAAGCAGATCAAATATTCACAGAGCAGGTTCTGCTCAGAACTTTCTGCTCCTCTCCAGGCTCAGTGACTCATCCCTCGAAGCGTTCCGGGTCTTTGGAAATGTTGGCTCCGACCCGGAGGTCAATTTCCCCGATCCAGGTTTGGGAAAGTCAACAAAATGGACCGCACACTCTGCACACTTTTTACTCAAAATACAAAAACCTGACCATCCTTGTTATGAGACCGTCTTGAGAAAACAGAGCGTCTTCAGTCAGAGGCTTCATTCAGATTCGCTGCAATACAGACCACTACAAGAGACCTTTCCTGCCAACACCCCTTGCCGTCTTCAATAAATCAAGAATCTGAATTACAACTTTCCATTTCCCTTTGGGATCAATAAAGTATTTTTGAACTTGAATTTTGTGTTTGAAACTTTAACTTTTGCCTCTTTTGTCACATCATGTGGCCGATTGATGCAAAGCAGCACCAACTTCCAACGCCTGGTTTTCTAAATGTTTTGTCCACTCAACTCTCTGCTCATTAGCAGTTAGTCCAACTGCTAACTGGACTAACTGCTCCAATAGAGGTTTGTTTATATTAACTTCTGGGTAAATTGTTGCCACTTCTTTCTTAGTTTTTTTATATTGTTTATTTCCTTTTAACTCTTCTTCCAGTTTCTTTTTAAAGTCTGTTTGGCTGTGAACACAACAGTTTGACCTCAGTCACATGAAATAAGTCTAGATTTTGCTATATTTTTTTTTCTAAAACATTTTTTTTTCAACTTCCTTTCTGTTGGAAAGAAAGTGAACAAAAATTCACACCATTATAGTCAAGTATGGTGGTGGCAGCATCAAGTGAAGATTGTCTTTTTTCCCCCCCAGCAGAAACAAGGAACCTGGGAAGATGCATTGAGCCAATCACAGGAAAACCTGTTACAGGTTTCCAAGTTTAGAATCCCGCGTCAGGATGGCCAAGTCAAAGCCCAGACCTACATTTACATGAGAATCTGTGGCGAGACTTGAACACTTATGTTTCACAGATAGAAAATGTGAATATTTTTTAGGTTCTAGTCGCGGAAACGAAGCGGAAAGTCGTGACTGGGCCGAAGGAATCCTTCACCGTTTTACAAATATCATCTACTTTTCACTTTACCATATTCAGATCTTTGTGTTCCTCCGTCATCACATGAAATCCAAACCTCTATGGTGACAAAAGTATTCACACCTTTGTGTGTTCACAAGCTGATGAAACGGAAGCTAATTTGATTCAGCAGAAACTCTGTGTCAGAGCTTCTCATAGGCGTTTATGAGACACTGTAAATACAGTCATTGTTATAAAAGCGATGGTGTCCAGAAGCTCCTGTTTCACAGTGAAATAAATGTTAATCAGTAAAATAGTTTTACTGTTTTTAAAAGCAGTCATTTAAAGTCTTACTGTGGAATAAAATATAGCAATACAGTCAAAAATGATTATGTGATGATGCAGACATTAGAAATAAATCAGCGTTTCAGCGCCTGAACAAGTCAAAGAATGATAATAAATCTAAGATAAAAATTTTACAAATACAGAGTTTTTGTTAAAAGCACCAAATATTTTACAGTTACAGCTTAGGATAAACAGAAAAAAAGTTACATTTTACAGGGTTTTTTTAAAGGTTCTCTTAAACAATCTGAACCCCATAATTATTAAACACCTGCAGAAATAAAACGTGTTAACTCACCTGTTTTGTCTTTAAGTGATGAAAAAAATAAAAAAACAAACAACAATAAAAAAAAAACTTCCACGAAGTCCTCTGGGTTTGTCAGGCAGCTTTTAGGGCTGAAGCGGGAAGAATTGTGGCTTCATCTGCCCACCGGGTGGCGCTGTAAGGCCAAGAAAGCAGCAGCAAGAAAAAACAACATTTTCCCAAAACAGAGAGGATTATTATTATTATTATTATTATTATTATTATTATTATT
>NW_015114056.1:104748-109149 GCF_001443285.1 Poecilia latipinna | reverse complement strand
ATAATAATAATAATAATAATAATAATAATAATAATAATAATAATAATAATAAAGCAGCACAGGATTGTTGCGTTTCATTCTAACAAATTTATTGTCTCAGTCAGCTCGTACGGAACCACTACTGCAAATTAAATATACAGTCGAAATAAAAATAAGAGCAAAGAAAAAAGAAAGAAGAAGAAATTCACATCAAAATATACCCTTATTACCTAGATAGAACAAACGGTCTGCTCGTGGTGATTTGTGCTCCTTTTAGAGGAAAATATGATCCAGAAATAAAGCATAAAAACAGAGGAATAAATTACCGTTTGGGATAAAATATTAAAACAAAATAAAAATCTGATCTGATGATCTATATTGCCAGCTTTACATTGTGTGTGTGTATTTTTTTATATATTTTGTCGTTTATTAAAACCTACCAAAGAATCCTGCTTACAAAGGGCAGCAATAATCCACACTCGGTCAAACTTGGCAACAGATTTTTTTTGTTTTTGTTTTTTGTTTGTTTGTTTGTTTTTGTTGTTGTTGTTAAATCTGAAATAAGTGCAGCTCAAATGTCCCGTTTTCTCCTCAATCGGAGAGAAAAATCCACTCAGTGTCTCCGTTAAATAACGACAATAGGAAGGAAGGAGGTGATCTTTGAGATCACAGACAGTTCCTGCTTTAGCTTTCCTCTTTAAAAGGTGATGAAGAAGTGATGGAGTGGGGAGGGGAGAAAAATATAGGATAGAAAAATTGGCAGGAAAAAAATCCAGAAAAAAAAAATTAGGAAGCTGGAAGCGTCGTGGATCTCTCTGGAGAATGATTCAGTCCCGGTTTTCTTTTCAAATATACAAAATGTTTCTCTCTCTCTCTCTCTCTCTCTCTCTCTCTTTGTTTTGTTTTGGAATAAACATGATAAAGAAGGGGAATGCAGGTTGGGAGGGGTGTGTTTACTTTTCAGGAGGGAGAGAGAAAAAAATAATGAGAAATTATTAAGGAGAAGTTCCTCTTCTCAATGCGCCAAAATTACCTGGTGGAATGAACTTGTGGTTGTCACCCTCTGGTCGCTCGCTTCATCTTTTAAGTAATCTACTAAAAAATGCCCCTGAAAGAAAAAAGCAGAAGGAACCTTTTAGGTTAAGACATTTAGGGCCTGGAAGAAGGTGCGTTTGTTTTTGTGTGTTTTTTGGGAAGGAGGAAAAAGAGGGGAAAACGCTTTTTTTTCTGGTGAAAAATAGATAAACACATTTTTCTGCAGTCTCATTCTCACAATCACAGTATCAAAAAAACGGTTTTGTGCTATCATGGCGATAGTCTGTCTGTTTAAGCAGTTTAATTTCATCTAAAAAAAAAAAATACTCTCTACGTTTCACTGAACATTCGTTTGCAGTCCATGGAGGGGGGCGGTGTTTCTGCACTCACATTGCCGACCTGAGAGTACACATCCTCCGGCGTCTGCGCCACTCCTGGCGGCGTCATCCGCTTTTCCTTCTGCCTCCTATTGCAGAACCACACTCTGACCACCTCCTTCTCCAGCTGTAGGTTGTCCGCCAGCGTGCTGATCTCCTGCGCCGACGGCTTGGGGCACTTGAGGAAGTGGCTCTCCAGGGCCCCCTTGACGCTCACCTCGATGGAGGTGCGCTTCTTGCGCTTGCGGCCCTGCGCCGCGATCTTGTCGATGCTGGTGGGGCTCCCCGTGGACGAGTCGGCCTCCTCTAGCCACTTGTTCAGCAGCGGCTTCAGCTTGCACATGTTCTTGAAGCTGAGCTGCAGCGCCTCGAACCTGCAGATGGTGGTCTGCGAGAACACGTTCCCGTACAGCGTGCCCAGCGCCAGGCCCACGTCCGCCTGCGTGAAGCCCAGCTTGATCCGCCGCTGCTTGAACTGCTTGGCGAACTGCTCCAGGTCGTCCGACGTCGGCGTGTCGTCGTCCGAGTGCGGGTCGTGGCTGTTGACGGTGGCGTGGTGCTGGTGGTGCGGGTGCTGGTGGTGGTGGTGGTGATGGTGGCTGCCGTGCTCCAGGTCCGGGGTGTCCCCTCGCACCAGGCCGGGGTGAACCAGGCTCTGGCTGCCGGGGCTCAGCATGCCGTTCACAGTGAAGCCCCCCGGCTGCGAGTAGATGAGCGACTGCTGCTGCTGCTGCTGCCCGCCGGAGATGGAGTTGATGTGCGCCGCCGTGGTGCTGCCCCACGCCCCGGCGTGCGTGTGGTGCGGGGCTAAGTGAGGCGGCCTGTGGTGCAGCGCGGTGCCCGTGTGCAGATCGTCTCTGGCGGAGCTCTTGACGTCCTGCTGCTGCGGGCTGCCGGTCATCCCGACCGGGCTGGACGACCAGGGCGAGCCGGCCTCGGCTGCGGCTACCGCTGCTGCGGCTGCGGCCGCCGCGGCGTGCGGCAGGGACGTCACCCACTGGTGGGCATGGCTCAGCATGTGTCCCCCGTTGCTCGCTGCCATGGCGCCTTGCATAAAGTCACTTTGCACCATCTTGACCGTGGGGTCTCCCCTGTAACCCCCGGACCCGGAGGTGACCGCGGCGCTGCCGGGCTGCATGCCGCCGCCCCCGGAGTCAGAGTGCACGATGGAGCCGGACGATAAGATGCTATTGCTGGGCAGATAAGGATTGGAAGCCGCGGTGGCCATCCCGTCAACCCTTATGAATATATTTGTGGATAACCCCCCTCCCTTTTTTTTTTTTTTTTTACAGTCACTTCTTTCCAGCAGGCAAATTGTATCTCATGAATTATTCAGTCTTTTTAAAAGTCTGTGTAGTTTCTTCTTCTTCTTCTTTGGATGCGCTGAAAGACGCAGAGGAGCGGCTGGAACAAATCCGCGTGTATTTACAACATTCTAGCTGAGAGTGTTCAGCGTGGACGACGTGGAAAGATATCCCAGCTCCTCTGAAAGCCCTTTGAAACCATGTGCAGTCCGTGGGTGAAAGTTTCGTACCGAGATCGCGGACATTAAAATTCAAATCGGAAGCGTCCCAAACAAACTTTCAGAAAGAAAGAAAGAAAAAAAACAAACAAACAAACAAACAAAAACAAAAATCCTCCTTCCAGAAATTCTCCAGTTTTTACGTCCAGCCTTGGATGTGGAAAAGCGGAGAGCGTCCTCACTTCTTTTGTAATTCAAGTCGCTTTTCTTCTCTCTGCTGCTCTCTCCCTCTCTTCTTTTATAGCACCGTCTCTTTGTTCTGTTTTGATGTGGATAAACCTGCCAAACCGCGAACTCCCGTTCAAGTACAATCCAGTCGGAACAGTGGCACGGCGCTGCCTGCGAGCCTCTCCTCTCATTCGCTGCCTCTCTCTCCTCCTCTTTCTTGCTCCCTCTCTCTCTCCCTCTCTTTCTCTCTCTCTCTTTCTGACAGCCCCCCCTCCCTCTCCCCCCCACAGTCCACAGCGTCCCCCCCGCCCCCCTCCATCGCAGCCCTCAGGACGCCGTGTTTACCCCGTGCGTGCCCATTGATTGGTTACCCGGGGCGTGATTGGCAGGTCTCCGGGGCGCGCGGAGAACCTCCTTCCGGCTGTTCCGATTGGCTGCTTTTTAATTGCGGGTCCAAACAAAACGGGGAGTACAACTCGGTAGTAAACAGTGCAGAGACAAACAGGGAAGAGGACGCAGGGAAAATGTTTGTGTGTGTGTTTTTTCTAAAGGTTATTTAACATAAAAATAATAAAAAAAAAGTCTCATTTGTTATTTTCTCTCTGTGCTCTGGAAATCAGCTTTAAACCCCTACTGGTTTAAATGGTGGACATCCGCTTTCTAGTCTTAAAAACAGAGTTAAAGTTAACCTGTCGAGCTAACAAGCTTCACCTGGACTCTGACACCTTCTCGGTGGTTTCTGTGGTTTTTAATCTTTATTGTAGTCCGAAAAGGACTTTACAATTAAAATGTATTATTATTATTATTATTATTATTATTATTATTATTATTATTATTTTCTCCAGTCACTTTCAGCCACCAGACGCCGTTCTGATGGAGACAACATCGTCTTCTCTGTTTTAAAAGTAAACGAGCGCAGCGGGATCAGTTATTAGATCTTGGCGCTTTTTATTTTTTGCTGAGTTCATCCTAAAATCTTTCTTCAACTTTCATCAATTTAGTTGGAAGACAATATTCCTCAATATCCCTCCCTTTTTTTCGGGTGGTGGGATGTTAAGTGACCTTTATTTGAAAGTGCAAAGACAGGAAAGTAGGTAAAGAGGGAAGACATGCGGTAAAGATCACCAGGCCGGGAATCGAACTTGCGACCTCTTAATCTGTGTTGTGCTGAACCCCTGCGCACCACAGTACCCCCAGTATTCCAGCTTTTTAATTATATTATAGTTATATATGTATAACATATATATATTCATTTATTTTTCTTCCAATATCTCCTCACCCTTCATTTTTCCACCATATTATTTAAATTGAAATATATAT
>NW_015114056.1:99945-101078 GCF_001443285.1 Poecilia latipinna | reverse complement strand
CTTCAGGTGGATTCGTCGCCAACTTTTCTTTGTCCTTTCTAATAAAATTTGCTCCCATTGCAGCTCCGTTCGTTCAGAAGCTTCTAGATTCACGCTCAAGCCTCTCCAAACAGACCGCATGGGGCCCCTCAGACTGACACAATTTTTATGTAAAGTTGACAACAGAGAATGAGTCAAATTATTTGAAGAAGAGTTACTGAGGGCCACTGAAACTGTAACGAATGGGTCCCCTCTTTCTATGAACCAGTAAGTAGTGAGGATTCATTTTAATCTGGTAACTTTTAGACTTTTTTTTCTTTTTAATGTCTACTTTTTAAACACAATTTCATTTGTTCAGCTGGAACTGAAGCTCTTCCATGTCTGGGCCTGAAACGATGACCCTATGGGTCCCTCCATAACCTCCATTACATCAGGTTAAGGCACACTTATACGTCTTTCCGACTGCTTGTATTCACAATTATAGCTGCTTAGAAGGAACTAAATATTGTCATGTCTATTTAAAGACAGTCTGACAGATTTCTGTCTAAAATGAAAAAAGCCTGAAAAACAAACATCATTTCTGAATCTTTTTACCTTTTGTTTACACAGAAGACATTTATTTCTGTCTATTTAAAAACAGTCAACCACACTCAAGTCCTGATTTCTAACTTTAAAGTTAAACTTTCCCTCTTTTTTTACATTTCATTCTAACCACAGTTTTATGACTTAAGGTGAAAAGTGACATCTTTTAACATTTAACATTAAATAATTTAACTTTTTAAATTATTTATTTATTGATGCATTTCTTTTTTTTTATCTCCAGTAGATTAAAAACAATGAACCTCTGGGCTTTCCTTACATCAGTAAACGCTAATGTCCTCTCCGCGTCTGCACCAGGAACGCTTGGGGCCCATAGAGCCATGGGGCCCCTCCTCTATGCATTAATATACAGTGAGGATTCCTGGATACATTTCCCAGAGATCCCTGCAAAAAAAAATAAAAAAAAGAAAGAAAAAAGGGATGTACAACATCCATAAAAGGCGAGTCAAAAGCCATTCTAGGAAATATTCCCCAGAAACCAGCGCGCAAACTCCTCTCTGATATATCATGTGTTTTATTTACTTATTACACACACACATATATATATATATATA
>NW_015114056.1:0-95332 GCF_001443285.1 Poecilia latipinna | reverse complement strand
TCGGAGAACTTTATGCACAAACTGAAGGAAGAAAGCCACTTTTCGTCTAAAAGCGGCCCAAACGTGAAATTACTAATCGTAGTTTTCTTTCTAAATGTGCTGCTCCGTTTATTCCTGTGCACGCCCCTGCTGCCACCACTTTATGTTCTGTCTCTGTTGAGTCGCTCTTTTTATTATTATTATTTACTTCCTGACAGTTTGGTTTATTTGTTTATTTTGTTGTTGTTTTTTTTGGTAAGAGTGTGTGTATGATTTGGTCATTAAATCCGCCAGGTGTCGCGCTCACTCATGATGCGAACGTCACCCGTTTATCCTGCAGGTTGGCGCAAAAAAAAGAAAAAAGAAAAACATTTTGTGTCAGATTATCCGCCTTGTTTATCATTTTAAATACTGAAATGATACAATCGAAACACAAATGAGTCCGTTTCTACCCCATTTAAATGCACTCATGTTTGTAATAAACCCTCTTGCTTAACATTAAAACTATTGAGTGGCGCAAACTTTAGCTGATGACGCACAAGCTAATAAATATGATGAGCCAAATTCTAATTCAGATGTCAGATTATTTACATTTTATCCTCAGACAGGGAGAGAAATTGTCATATGATGGCTTTAGCCCCCCCTCCCCGCCCCCCCTGCGCCTGCGCACCAGAGCCGCCAGTCAGGCTCCTCAGGTCCGGCCTCCATGTGCATCATGGCTGTTTGGCGCAAACGGAGCCGCGACGTTTTTTATGCGGGGGAATTGCTCGCAACCGAGAGCGGTAGGAATTCCCGAAGCATCGCGGGAGTTTGCGGGTTACTCCTGCGGGAGGAGAGAGAGAGAGAAATAGGGAGAGAGAGAGAGAGAGAGAGAGAGAGAGAGAGAGAGAGAGATGCATCTCCTGCAAGGCGCCAATAATTAATAAAATTATAATTTTTTAAAAAACAATTATTTATTTATTTTTTTAATGTAGGCTTGTTGCACGTCAGCTCCAGCGAATTAAGGAGGGAAATCAATTAGCGCGCATTAATCTATTGTCTCTCTCCTCTCCATAAAAACTGATTTTCGGCCGTAAATTTCAGACACTTCTGTGGCTTGCCCGCCGCATATTCGCATTAAATTGATGCAATTCCCGCCGCTTTTTAATTATGGCACACTTAAAGTTGCCTGTGGGCTACATAATTTATTTGCAACCCCCCAACCCCACATCACGCTCGGTCCGGCTCGCTGTAATCCGACATACGTTGAGCGTGTCAGGCCCAAACGCTGATTTAGAGCCGAACTTCGCAGCACTTAGACGGTAATATATACCGTTAATTAAATGGGCTTCAAGCAGGCCTTCAGTGTCAGACATGAATGGGGATTTTCCTCTCATTCAGACAGGCTTTTTTATTATTAATATGCTTCATGGAGTCTCTCACACACACACACACACACACACACACACACACACACACACACACACACACACACACACACACACACACACACACTAACCGCTCTGTGAAGCTGAAGCGCGGAGATGCTCGAGATGTGCAGGTGAAGATGAGATGTTAAGAGTTTAACTGGACTCTCTCATCAGAATTATTGCGCAGATTTTCGATATTTGCGCCCCTGTTTGCACTCAACAAGCTGCTGGTGTCATTCTAAGTGGATGTCAGTTGGACTTTTACGTAAAGTTTAAGCACGCGGAGATAGTGCTAATTTATTGTGGACCAGCAGGGCCGTACAGAAGACTTTCAAGCGGCAGGGGCCCAATTTTTGAAAAAAGGAACCGTGTTGAGCAAAATCACTAAAAATAAAGCCGGATTTATTTTTAATATGAAATATTACAAAATATTTGTGTCAATCATAATATTAAGACTTTTTAAATGATAGAAAACATTTTTGAAGAAACAGAAGGAGATACAAAGGTGCCTTAAAATGACACCAGTTATGACTTATTATTATATAAAAATGACCTTTTTTAAAATTGAATAAATAATTAGAAGTGAGTGACATAAATATACTCATGTACCCAAATAGAAAGTTTGAATTTGTTCTAAACTAGCTGGGAGGAAAAGGAAAAAGAAAAAAAAAAAAACAGGAAAAAAATATGGTAAATAAGGTTGTTTAGGTTCTGGTGATGGGGCTGATCATTCATATTCCAGATGACCCGGTCCGACTAGCACAGCATGATGCTGCCACTTTGTTTGACGGTTGGTCTTCCTTGCATGAAAAGTGCAATAAATTTAACTTTTGCTTTCAGTTATTTTTCGAGAACCAAACTCCTGCCTCTCTTCTCCTTCATGCTACACGTATCCCACAGGATCATGCTGCCACTATTTTTGCCATCTGGTTCAACAATAGAAACTATGTAATAAATTTAAACTTGCACATCAAATTCTTGTTCTCAAGGAATTATTTGAGCACTGGAAAGTTGTTTCAGCTTTGCATATGTATCCCCAGCAGTGTCACCCAGCGTAATGTCCCCACTTCCAGGAGTCACGAGCGTGAGTTTATGCAGACTGTCCTGCGCTACATTAGTGCTACATGCTAATCAAGACTGATGCTGAGCATTAAAGGCGCACTAATTAATAAACGAAACAAATCCAGTCTGCACTCGTCCAGTTGTCGCTCTCTGCTCATTTCTTTTTCTTCTTCTTGTTTTTGTTTTGCTGAGCAGTCCCTGAGGAACAGGTGGGGGAGGGGAGGGACATCAGCCTCCCCAGGATTACATTAATCAAAGTATTTATTTCCCTTGGGGAGCGCGGCGCAAATCACCCCAAATCCCAGAAAGATTGGAAAAAAGAGACGAGCGGAGAACCTCGGCTGCAGTTCCAAGAAACTCTCCAAAACAAAAACGGAAACATTGAGCCGGACGTAGAGCTGTGCAGGTAGAAGTCTTGACCTGGCTCCGGGCCAGGAGAGAAGCCAATCCCCAGGAAAGTCCACCAGCAGGAAAACCTTCCTCCGCTCCATTCGCCAACTTGCTCCATGTGACGTTGGGCTAATAAATCAGCCGCTGCTAGCAGCTACGCCGCGCTGATGAGGCAATAAATACAGCAACCAATACGCCGCCTGTTATGAGGAATGCAAATACAATAATAGGGCTGTAATGCCCTGCCTTGTTTTTCTGGCCTGGCTTTGATATTCATGAGGGAGACGGGAGGAAATGTCATCTGCGGGTCTTTATGGTTCCTGTCTGCGCTGGAAGCTTTAGCATCCAGTGCTGTAATCTGAGCTGCAGCTTTTCAAAGTAAAAGCTGGATTTTAAGCGTGAGGAAGAAAAGTGAAATTGCAAAAGCAACATTTTAGATGAGCAGGTGAATTTCAGCTGCAGCTCCCGTCTTACACACACTCATTTTGTAAAATTAAAAATTAAATTAAACATGAACATGAGCTACATGACATGAACAACATCATTTAAAGCTGCGTGTAGCTGTGATTCAAATGGAAGCTATTGGTGGATTTTCTTTGGAACTCGACTTTAGACTATTGACAGAAAATTTGCATTATTTGTCACATTTATATTTTTCATACAGCATATCAAATATGGTTAAAGAAAATGTGGCTGAAATACTTGAGCTCAATGCTAGCTGACTTTCTATTGGCTGGTTTGCGGAGGAGCCAATCACGGAGTGCCGTTTATTTTCCTTGGTGTTGATTGGCTGAACACCTAAAAAGTGGAGATAAGGAAGATGGTAGATGTTAGCTTCTATGGCAGTGCTAAGATGCTGTCCACTGTGTTTTAATGCATATTCATGCATAGTTGTTGTTTATATATTAGTTAACAGATCAAATCCACATTCTTACATTCATAATTCATCATTATTAATTATACATTTGTATGATTTAGGATCTAATTTTGGCTAACCCTCCCCCTCACATCACTAAATCTACTCCCACAATATGGCTGCAGGTCAGTTCTGACTGCACAAAGGCCTTTAAATAAAAATGGAGAACTTTCTGGAGTGTAAACATGTGTGAGCCTCAACATCAACTGGTTAACTGGTTTCATTTCTGCATGTGTACAGTATAATCACCATCGGCCCACCAGTGTTAAATGGCCGCCATGTCCTGTTGTGCGGTCGCTCGCGTTGATTCATTCAGGCATTACGCCGGGCGGCGCCGTGCACACTGGCCCGTTTGTTTGGAAATGGGTTTACATGTGTCTTCCTCTGGATGCTGCTCCCACCTCCACCTCCTCCTCCTCTTCCTCATCCTCTCACACCCCAGACTGGGTAAACTGGAAACATGCAGCTGGGTGATCTGGAACAGAGGGCATTCATTTAGGTGATGTAATTGAGCCCGTGTCGGCCATGTTGGAGCTATTAGGCCGGGGCTGCTGCGGCGGCTGTAAACAGCTGATTACGCGCAGCATCCTTCTCTCATTTCCACAGATCGACATGGAGCTAGAGCCGTGTTCAGGCGGCAAGTTTCACTTTCCCACAATGCAACATGTCTCTGTTTGGGTTTAAGGTCACCCAGGATGAGTAATAATTAGCAAACGTCTAAAGGCTACAGGCTGGAAAACATCAGACTTCTGTTCCACTTTAAACAGTTAGGCTAAATCAGCATCAACTGGGACAGAAATCTGCAGATTCCTTCTATGAAGGCATCAAGAAATAATCACAATGTTGACGTAGACAGATATTGACAACATATTTCACCAACATTTATGGAAGAAATCATAAATACCATAACGAAAACTCCAAGTTTAGGAAAATAGTGATAATATTTATGATTAGTAGCATATTTTGACGTAGCAAAAACTGAAACACGGTTGGGTTTGGCCAAAATAAAATTGTCTATGTTCATGTACGATTTGCTTAGGGTTCATAAAAATAACAAATATTTACCTTAAGCAAAAAACAATCTTTTAATTTAGCAGTTTTGCTTAGAAATAAGTGATCATTTCAGGTTAACAAGGTTAGATTTCTAGATTTTAGGCAACAATATAGAAAATTTATGTCACAAGTAAGTTTTTAAAAACTACTGACATTGTTGCATAATTGTTTAGTCTCGTATTTACGTTTACATGAAAATAAATGTAGGCAACATTTTGCATTTAGGAACAGAATTGATAGTTTTTTTTATTTAATTCATAAAAAACTAAACAAAAGAGTTTTCTATTTGTTGTCTATTTGAGCAATTCTGCTCCATCCGTATTTTCCCTCGACAATCTTCTCATTCCGTAGAAGAGTACCTGTTGCTCATTGTGTCTATGGGTATCAGCACTGCCTCCTATCAGTGAGGCACGGTACTGCACTGCCTCGCCTGGGTCTTCTTTCATGTATTTCAACAGGCGATGGGTAAATTCTTAGATTTTGACCATAAAATGTTGACATTACCGATAAGAAAAAACAATTTATAGAAAATCCAAGTGGCAAAGTGATTTTCCTTCATCGTTGTTAGAGTCTATTTTATTTCGCATGGCTTTATTTTTACCTACCAGGATTACTCGCCTGCCTCGCCTGACCGCAAAATCAATCTGGCAAACAAAATCAATTATTGACTAAATTTATCAAATGCAGCTTCAGATTTCACTCTCTGTGTTTGAAACAAATCACATTTTGACACCTTCATGTGTCAAAATGAAGGTATTTCTGCAATTAATCTCCAGAAATAAAACTGGCTTCTTTCAGGGTGCATCATATTTATCTTTCACCTTCAAGGTTGTTAGGAGAGGCAATTCATGTATTCCCGAATTTCTAAAATATTTCCCCAAAGTTTGAAAGTTTCTTTCAAATGAATGTCCTCTCTAATTTTAATGAAACGTAAGAATTTGGTCCTACTTTAGGGACAGCAGGCGGGCCTAACATCGACCCATGGGAGGTCACTCACTAACCGCTGTTAGCTCGGACCGCTAATTGTGGCCCTGCAGTGCTGAGCTGGTTGGTGATTCTAGAGTTTTTCTGGATCTTTTAGCCTGTTTTTTATATAAAAGGGATCTTTAGTTTCTACAGTCGAGCGTCAGTTAGAAGGGAATTAAACAATGGAGCTCAGAGTTGAGCACAATAGAACTTTGTTGTTGGAGAATTGCCTCAGCATGCTCTGTCAAGTCAAATATCCCTCTGCACTTTCAGCAAACATGTGCTCTGAAGATGTCTGAGAATCCCTCTGGACCCAGGTTTGCCATCCCGACATAGATCCTCCTCACATCATTCGCACTGTGTGGAAAGGTGGTGTCGGCTGTAGTGCGTTCGGCGCCGTCGGTTTGGGACAAAAAAGCAACTCTTCATCACTACATCTGGTGACACATGCTGCTTTCGCAACGCCTCAAACTGAAGCCCGAAGAGCCGAGTCAAGGTCCTCCGCAGGGACGCCTCCTTTGTCTGCCTGAACTTTATATAATGTGGGGTGTCATGTAAAATGAAATTACATGCAGCTCTGCTGTGCATCTAGTTATCCTCAGAGTGTAACCTTCATGGCGGAGGTGTGAGCTTAGCGGAACATTCTCTGCGGTTATGGCTGCTTTGAAATGCCTTCCTCCACACTTTGCACGGCTGTTTGTCTGAAGCCTTTCTGGATTAGTCCACAAACAATTCCCCCCCCCACTATCCCAGCCCCCCTTTCCTTGCAATGACTAACATGTCTGGGTGCATTGTCAGCATCTCTGAATGATGCAGTTACGTAATGCTGCTCCTTTTATTCGCTGGTTCTCACTCGTCTCTGAGGTTTTCATCGAAAATGCGGCAACAGGAGCTTGTGCCACACCTGAGACAAACTGGGGATTAAATGTGTGTTTTCTAGTTGAATACAATTAACTACGCTTTGTGTTACACGTTCTATGTGTTGATTGACGTGACAATCGACCCAAAAGGCAGCAGGTTTTCTTAAAAATCTCCAGACACTTTCTTTATCAGCCATGTCTCCGATTAGGATGCCAGATATTTTAAGTCACAAATGTTCAGAAAAAATGTCTCAAAATGGAAGCCAAGTCCTAAATATTTACAAAAAGCATCAGATGCTACGGTTGAAAGATTAGGACGCTAATTGCATTGTTGAAAAATTGCCATGCTATAACTGTTTGGATAATTAGCATGCCAACATCTGGGTAAACTAGCATGCTACAACTATGACTGAAAAATTAGCAAGCAAATTCTATGGTTGAATAATTAGCATGCTAACACCATGCTAAGTTAGCATAAGAAATCTTACAGTTGTAACATTAGAATGGTAATGCTATGGTTAGATAATTTGTATGCTGATCATATGATTGTAAGATTAGCATCTGTGGCGTATGAAATTAGCTTGAATTAAAATGCTAAAACCAAGGTCCTGCCTGTAGGTCAAAATTGAAGCATAACAGTATTTCTTAATTGGAAACATTTGTGCAGGAGCTAAAAAAGTTGTCATTGTCAGTAAATTGGTTTGTGACGGTTAGCTGATAGACTGTTGGGGCTTTATGAAGTTATGTTATTGAATATCAAGTGGCTGTTTTTAAATTTTCTTTCGTAGCAACATACCAAGAACAAAAACAATATGAATAGATGGAAAAACTGATTAACTAAACTCAAAAGCAAAATGATTTTGGTGAATTATGCGGTAAGATTTTTTAAGTCCAACTGTAAAAACTCTACACAAAAAGGACTACTGCTAATGCAGCGCTACATTTTATTGTGAATTCGGTTGTTTTCAGATGAAGCATGAAATGCATTGCAAATGGTAGTGAATATTAGCAAAGCGGTCTAGACCTGGCACATGGAAAATGTGGCAACAATGTCAATGGCCTGATTGTAATTTGGACCCTTCCCTTTGTTCCTCTTTCAGGAGACCCTCACAAGCATCAAACTTTGGTTCCTCCTTGTCCTCGGTGCAGAACCTGTGGGGGTAAGGGCCCAGTGTGTATATTAGCCTGAATGTGTGTGCGTTTGTGTCCTTCCCCAAGCAAAGCGGACACGCCGTCTCCCCAGCTTCCGTTTTTCCCTACGCACGCCTGCTGCTTCTGCTGGAGTATTCACGCTTCGGGCTGTTTTTCTTTGAGAGAGAGGCAAGAGGAAAGACGGAGTATAAAAATATGCAAATGCTATTGTTGAAGCGGCAGAGCGAGAACGGGTGGGGGGCAGGGGTGCACCTCCTCACCGATACCACTCCACCTCCATCCAGAGCTCACAGACAGGGTAGGACCCGGGAGGGGCGAGGGGGGCACTGTCAGGAGCAGGATATTAAAACACACTGAGAGGCCAGCATCATCTATTCCAGTTGAGCCCTTTTCTTGATCTGCTCAAAGATACAAAGTGGCCCACGCAGGCCAGTCATCCAGCTTTACTGCCAACCTTCATCGTAAACAAACCGAGGCTGGATCCAGGAGGCAGGAACAGCCAGTAAATCTGAGCAGGTAGAGACCCAAGAGGCAGGCTGTAAACCGTAGGGCCACGCAGATGGAATTTCATAGCTGCGCTTCATTATGTCACGTTCTGCGTCGCCACCTCAGTTGGTCTCACCTATGTGCACCCTGCGGCCGGTCGGCTGCTCACAGCGGAGGCTGATCATTTCACAGCAGCACTGCCAGGCAAATGACATCACCTGAGTAACGAACACGGCGGTTCAGTCTGCAGCCAAATGGGTTATAATACATCAGATCTCAAATTTGGATTGTTTTTTGTTGAAAACATGTAACCTCCATCAAATCTAATTAACTTTTTTCATTGTTTTGTACTCACTCATAGCAGCATGGAGTGAACGCTGCTCAGATGAAAAAAAAAAGGGAAATATCACCCATAAATAACTGAAATATCTCATATCATACAGTGTTTTTAGAGTTATAGATAAGTCAGATTGAGCTCTCTTCAATGCTCTCAGACAATCTGAGAAACTGGCAATCACAGTAATTCAACTTCCTCCTGTAACTATCAGTAGATGTTAGCTCTAGCATGTCAATACGAGTGTTAGCATAATGACTTCCCAAACAGGCAAGGTCGACAATGAACCGTCATGCTGTGTTCTGTATGACCAGAGGTTTTTTCTTTGAACTTTTATTGTAAAATCACAATAACTTATGGATTCTTTAGACGTTAGCTTGAATATGGTAATAATAGCATGAGAATGCTAATTTCCTAACATACAAATCGAGTATGTGCAATACAAGCCTGATTTTATCACTCCTTTGATAATAGCACCAATTTTAAAAAAGCTACTTCTCCAATTACTAGATGTTTGAATAACCTTTATTATGCCAAAAAAGCATATTGGTGTTTTTTTTCTTTTTTTCTTACAAATCCAGTGTTAAAACATTGGTTAGCCACTTATAAATGTCTGAAGTTCTTGATATGTTAGCGTTAGAATGCCAATTTTTCCACATGCTAGACTTAATTTGGTTGCAGTGAAAAATGGTTGATTTTAAGCAATCTAGGGTGTCGAGTTAGTTTTAGTCTGTATGGCTAGTTGCACTCTGTAGATACAGGTGCACTACGTACCATACGTACCATATGAAAATTTCTGAGGTTAGTGAATTACAGTTGGAATCTCACAAAAGACTGAAAATGAGGCATCTCTAGATTTTAATTAGACGAAGGTATAAAGTTGTTCTGTGGTGATATTGTGGTTTTTTTTTTAAATTTCTGATACTTATTTGATCTGTTTTTAAAAAAAATCTAACTTCATATTTGAACATATTCAAAGGTTTTAGAGAAGGAATTCTCATTTAACAAGCCACTGATTGTGGTCTCTCCCAATGAAAATGTGATATTCTTAAGCTGTCTTTTTTGTTGGCACAACTGTCTCAAAATTGCACATTCTGTCACCAGGTCGTAAACTTTGGCTTTCTCGTTTTCCTTTCAGATCAACACATCCACGTTAAGCAGGTAGACTCCTTCGTGTTCATCATTTTGTCGGGTTAGAAACACAAACTGGATGGTAATAAGGCGACGCGAAACGGTACGTAATCATGACGATGAGGAAGAGGACGTCAGTCTGTAGCCTCACGCTTCAGGAAGACTTTCAGTAGCTGTTATGAAGCCAGCTCAGAAGAAAAGGAATGAGAATAAGGTGGATAAACAGATTATTAGAAGAAGTAGACTGGCTGAACCAAGAGAACTCCAACTTTGTAGAAATGAGAGCGGCAGAAACAGTAGATCTAATGAACCGGGGGGTTGAGTTGGAGGGGTGGGTAGTGTCAGGGAAATGATGATTAATTCTGCAGCACTGATACAGGTCTAAATGATATAATTTGGGAATATTAGTGGGAACATTAGCTGATGAGGCGGTGGACTCGGAGGGGCTCCTTCACTTCCTTTTCTCTGCTCCTTCCCCAGTTATTATAGATTAATCCATAATCCGCGCCACCTAAAGACAGTTTTGTCAGCCGAGCTCAGGGATGGAAGCTGTAGATTTTTGCTCTTCTTAAACGTATCTCTGGTCCCGCTTATTTCCCCCCATCGGCGTGATGTCACATTGTCACGTCTCTTCCACTGGAAGCATCTCGCTCCGGCAGATCCGAGGTGCGTCTTATCGCTTTACGTAACCGGAAACTCATCGCGCACGCCGTTCCTCGCGTTTAATCCGACACAAAACGCCGTTCAAGGTTTCCGTCGCTCAACAATGACGAGATAGGAATCATGTTTTAGTGGCTTTTTGGAATCTGTCGCACTGGTAAATAGTATTCTCTCTTTGCTTTTTTTGTTTTTTTTTTTTTTTGCTCTGTCTCTGCAGATCTGACAGGGGCCTGCGTGCGGAGCGAACAAAAGGGACGACCTCGGAAGCGAACTCCTGGGTTTAATTCGACGCATTAGCTGCAGTCACACTCCAGCGCCGAGCACAAATCTCTAAATCTGGAGCAAATTCGGCTGCTTTAAAGCACGGATCATCTGCGAAATGTTGATTTTCTCAAGACGGTGAGCATGACGTCTCTTTACGTTGTCTTCGCCGTGAAAAATCTGTATTGTGTTTTTCGCAAGTGTGCAATAAAAAACAAGTCAGCAGAAGCCGAGCTCTGTGTCTGTTTGTGTTGAAAACGAGCGCACCCTGAAGCGCCTCACTTGGGTCTATTCTTCTTCTTCTTCTCCTCTGTGTCCTCAATGACCCTTGAGGTTAGGACAAGCGTCTCTTTGAGGACAGATGGACAGACAGCGAACCAACAGCCAAACATCGGGCTCCTTAAGACAGCAGAGCCGCGATCCAGCTTCTCCCTTACTGTCAGGCACTTCCTGTAAATATGTTTTTAGGTGTGTTTGCAAATACGAATGCCAGCGAGTTGACAGGAGCAGCGCGGCGGCGGCAGGAACACAGAGAGAGAAACCCCACAGAGCCGCGGATTTAAAAATATCTGCACCCCGCCACCGCCCCCACTGAAAGAGGAACGAGGGAAGAAAAGCAGCAGTTCGCCGGCACAGATTGGGGTGAATTTGTCACAGCAGCAAAAAGTAAAAAAAAAAACAAAAAAACAACAACGCACGTTTCACACAGTGGCACAGTCAAGTTTCTATCAACAAAAAGTAAAAAAATTAAATAAAAAAAAAAACGATGGAAAAAGGTGTGTGGAAAAAAACCTCAGTACACTCTTTCTGTTTTCATTGGATGTCACAGGGAAATAGTTGTTTGCTGCTGAAACAAGTTCCTGTGAGCACAACACCAGATAGGAAAGACATCAGCAATGACCTCTGGGTGTACACAAAGAGGAAGAGCAAGAGCAAGAGGAAGCGTCTCCATGGAGAAAAGAGATCAACATGAATGAAGCAACATGATGAAGAAGAGAGAACAAAAATCCTCCCTGTGATGAATTAAGGGTGGGGCGTCCATGGGGTGTACCTACTTTTTCTCCCTTTTTATTGTTATCTATTAAATAACAATAAACTGTAGCGTGCTGCCAGTTTTCATACACTCGATGCGATTGTTTTCCCCTCTTGTTGAACTGTTAAAATACAGCAAGGTGTACTTTCTTTTCCAACTGGACAGTGATCAGTGTGTGGAAGCAGATGTAACCCAGAGCAGAGCAGGAAGTGACCGCCAGTTAAGATGAAGCTTCCTCCTGATCTGCCAGACAGCCATCGATCGGGCTGCTCGTTAGGAGAGCAAGGCCGGCCCGGAGGATCGGTCCTGACACCGTTAACACCACGCTCTTTAACGAACCACCGTCAGCGGAGCGGGACCCGGTCATCGACCCCGCCGGCCCACCGCCGCCTCCTTCCTGCCTGGCCGGGACGAGAAGAGAGCCGCGGCATGTGGCGCTATCGATCCACAGGCAGCAATTTGTTGCCTTGGAAACAACCGAGCAAAGAAATACAGATTAAATACAGAAATTTGAAAGAGCATCAGTTGAACCAGACATCCAGAAGTGGCAGCACAATGTCAGGACGGGAAACCAACAGCAATGATCTTCCCATTGTTTTTGTGTTGGACAGTTGTTCCTAAATGTTCTATGTAAATAAATTTGACTCATTAAAAAAATAATCAGTTTTTAAATCCAGAAAATCCAGATGCTTTCATCCAATCAGACAGACAGCTTCAGTTTGTGTTTTTGGTTTTCATTGGACAGTTGTTGGTTGTTGAAGTTCCACAACTCTTTGCTCTGAACCAATAACTCCAACATGAATGTAATAAGACCAGATTTATGAGGTATAATTCCACAAAGCCGAAACATTCGACGGTGAACATTGACTGCAGCAACTTTAACAGAACCGTTGACAGTAGAGCAGAATTTATTGACGCCATATTTCCTTGAACGCAAACCTAAGCATGTAAGCTAGCAGCAGCCGCCGCCGCACAGGAAGCGGCGTCATTGGCGGCTCGTTGCCTTCCTCGGGCATCTGACCGTTTTTCCGCCGAGGCGTCTTCACAGCCAGACTTGGCAGAGACTCAAGTCGACAGAAGTGGACTGGTTGGATGCTGGAAGGCCGCTGGGGAAACACTGCTAGCTTTTCAGAACGAGCTGCTGCTTTATGACTGCCGTCATCTGAAGGCATTCAGAGAAATATCATTAGCTGTGCTTATCAGATTAGCTAGAAAGAGGGATTAGCAAGACTGTGAAACACTTAGACACTCGGAGTGAGCGGGGGTGGGGGGCGGGAGTTTTGTCTGCGCAAGTCAATCTGGTTTAATCGGAGCGTGCCGATGCAGTGATAGTTAGAAAAACAAAAGGTGTGAGGAGGAGTGGAGAGCGTCAACGGCGCAAAGTGAACCATCAGAGCCGGGAAGGAAATGTTTCAGCACAGAGGGGAAAGTGAAGGATGAGGAAAATAGCAGCACAATGAATACAGGCTGCAGCATGTGTGTGTGAAGAAGAGAGAGAGGGGTGTGTGTGTGTGTGTGTGTGTGTGATCAGAAAGTGAATGAGGCGTTTCAGCGGCTGCCTCTCTCTCTGTCGGTGGAAATGAGCTCGGCCGTGCGGCGAGCGTGGCGACCTCGTGGATAACCCCACACTGTTCGCTCCCCCCACCCCCCACTAAATGACGCCTACTGTATCCTGCCTGGGGGTGGGAGGGTGGAGGGGGAGGACGGGGGAGGAGACAGCAGCCCTCCCCTCCTCCCTGTTTGCTCCCATCAGCCTGTCTGGACGACTTGAAGGAGCAAAGAAACGTGTTGGTAACATTCAGACTGCTCACTTCTGATGCGTCAGGATGAACGGTCAACATTAGATTTTAGAATATCAGGACCAAAACATGTTTGCCTGCAAGTTTTCCTTCTAAAAATAAAAAGTGAAAAAAGTAAATGAAGCGATTCAGATTGGATTAAAGTTAGCGCATTTAGCGCATCCTGAGTCATAGGGCTTAGATTAGAGTTGATTTTCACTGTGGAATCTGCAGTTTTATACCTAATGCTAAAGCTAATGCTAATTTCAAAGAGTTCAACAAACTGCCTAACATTATTTAAAAAAACCCGTCAACTTTGCATAGGTTTTATTTTCTATTTGATTATTTACCTAATCTGCCCCATTTTACCACACAACAAAGATTCGGTTCAGCTTCGGAAGGCTGACAAATGAACACAGCAAAACAAATATACCAAAAGAATATTCAGCATTATGAAAATAAAAACTCTCTCAGGATATTTAATCTCTGCCTTACTCATCATGTCAACTTGTCACTGCAATGACCTGTATTTTAATCTGTTTGGTACGTTTAGGAAAACTTCTTATTTCAAACATATCTATAAATGTTGGTGCCATGAAACATTTGGTGAACAAGGAGGCGATGCTAATTAACCGAAGCTAACAATCGCCAATGAATAAAACAGATGACTTCTGTAAGAGAGTACGTACTTTTCTGTGAGCCTGAGCTGTGTTGTAGCAGATAAAGTTTAAGGCTGTTTTTTGGGGGTGAGGGGATGAGTTCAGGTGTAAACTGAGCAGACCCGGACTCAACGTGGGGTGTGTGGCAGCTTTCAGAGATCTGATCCTAACTAAGCTTTCGCTTGCAGTTCTGTCAGCTTCCATCTGACTCGGACAGAAAACCCACAAGGAGCAAACGAAGAGAGAGAAGGAAAAGTTAAAACTGGGGATAAGGAGAAGAAGATGTGCACCTGCAGAAACAGAGAGAAGCAGAGAGAGAGAGAGAGATCCCCCTCCTCACAGGGGGAGCCAGCTGGCCAGATTGCATGTGAAACCAAGGCTTTGATGCAGGTAGCAGCTTTCTGCGCCCCCCCCCCATCTCTCTCTCTCTCTTCAAGGTTTCTCTCACCCGAGCAACAACTCCAACCAGAGCGGCCCTCCAGCAGGCACAGGTGGTATTGCTCACTCCAATTTAGCTCAACCCGCCGACTTGAAATAGTGTGGCTGTCACAGGCAATCTGCAGCACGAGATGGACCGCCGACTCCAGCGGAGAGCAGGACTGGAGCGGGGGGCCGGGGGTAACGGAGGGGAGAGGACGAGGAGGAATTCTTCCTCCCCTGCTGAGTCTCACATCCAGCAGCAGCAGCAGCAGCAGCACATGTCGGCTGTTAGCTCAGTGCACGCAGAGGTCAGAGTCAAACCTGCAGCTTGCTTACAGCAGCGACGGGCCAGGCTGCCACTCCCTGCAAAAGCTGCTAGAACTTTATAATGTATTAATTTTTTACCAAATAATGACAAAAAAAACCCCGAAATCAGTGGAAAGGACTGGTGTCAAAGATCTGCTGTGGAGCGGGGCTGAATTGGGTAGTAGTTACATTTACTCAATAACATTTACTTGAGTAACTTCTTTTGGAAAAAAAAAAGTACTTTTTATTTTACTTGAGTTAAATTTCTGAATTTTCTACGCACTGAATGAAAAACAAACATATTTTAAACCAAAAATTCAGCAAACAGACACACCTGCAGTTTTTGTTAAAATGTGAGAAGTTTTTTTATTGAAAGAAACTGATTTTATTTGTTGTTACTTATATTAATTGTTGTCATTTTGGTCCCTAAAATACCAAAATTTCAACTTAATTTTATATTTCGATCTGTACGTTGATGTAATTTTAAAATATTAACAGACTGATAATTTGATCAGGTACTCAGCACTTTTTACCAAATACTTTTTAAACTCTTAGTTAAGTAAAAATATGTTGAAATGTTGATTGTTTTCTATACAATAAATAAATATTTAATCTGAGGTTTATTTTTTAACATCACAGCAGTCACCTTCATAAAAAAATACATCCCTTTAAACCTGGTATAAAATCATCTGACTTCAGATGATTTTGATCTTTTTTACAGTTCTAATCATTATCAGACATGATTAGAACTGCTGTAAAACAACAACTGTTCTTATTTTTAGAAGAATCCTGGAGGTACACCTTCATTTTTCATCCATTTTCATCCACATTTTGATTTTTAACCACATTTCAGATCTTTCAGTAATCGGTTTCAAGTAAAACCTAAGCTTCCCATATGATTTAGGTGTTTAAACTGATTGGTCAGGTTCAGAAACCTGCTATAGGAGAACATCTCTAATGGATTCAAATGTGTTGTTAGCTCCAAGCATGGCATTTTAGAGATCGCACACAACACGAAATGAAATGCATCATGGTTATAAGCACATGGTGATGGATTTGCGCAACATCTCGGAATCTCGATCAGCAAGAACGGACATTCATTCCAATAGTTTGAGGCTTCGAGGAATCAGATGTATTTGTTGTTCAGATTTATAATTAATGCCTCTTTGGGAGTATTAGAAGATCTTGCGTCCTAGTATCTAGTAATCCACCTATTGTGGTTCTAAAAACAAACAGGATTTTGATAAAACATTGAGGTTTTCCAGCAGCTTTAAGATGGCCACGTCTTCAATCCAGATCAAGGACACAAACTGCAGTAAGTTTGCAGTAAGCGTGTGGTTCGATTTCTGTTTGAGTCTTTGAACGTAGTCGTAATTAGAGTTGGTAAAGTTCATTGGACTTGTTTGGGTTGCTAGCATGGAGATTCCTTTGAAGAGTAGCTCACAAAAGTTCAACAAGGTTGAGGTCAGGGAATTCCAGAAACCCAACGTTGACCTGCTTTAGCCATCCAGTCTGGATTTCTGTTTCAGACCATACCACTCTGTATTACGACCAAGGAGTTCAGTATTTGTCTCAGGTGACCATAAAGCTTGTCCAAGTAGAAATCCAAGTGAAGAAGTCTAACAGTAGAAGTCCAGTTGGTCCATGTTAATTCAGTCGACTTGTTTTCTATCAGTTTCTGGCTAAGGGTAGGCCTAAGTCTTAGTGGCCCACTGCTTTACCTATCATATCAAGTGTCCTTTCATCTGAAGGTGATCATTTGTATTTTTATCCAGTTTTTGGCAAAAGCAACACATTTAAAGATTAAAATGTAAACTACAAATATTTCTAACTCACAAGTGATATCCACAGCAGGTTTGTGTGCTGGAATGATTCAAAACAATCTTCACAATGAAGCTTTTCGATCTGTAAGAGCTACAGAAAAAGGCTTTGGCTTCAGATGGGAATAAAGCTAAGACTTACCATCCTCCTTCTACCTATACGTCCCAACACCCTCCCTGCCTCTCTCTCCTTCCCATCCACTCTTTCTTCCTCGTCTTCTGCACGCCAACGTGCGCGCCAGCACACCCGCTCGCGCTGCGATTGTCTTAAGTGCAGCCGCTCTCCTCAGAGGTGCATTAACTGGCAACGCCGGCTTCTGAGGATCCCCGGGTGCCTGATATCCTTTAAAAGGGAAGACACTCGCAGCACCCAGCAGAGCTCGTCAGGGACTTCTACGCACACACTCGCACTGAGCAACAAAAATAAATAAATAAATAAATAAAAAAACAGGAAGCGCACGATTAGAATGAGCTCTGATAGACTGGGAGCGTTTCTTCTTCGACAGCCTGTTTTTAAAGCCTTGTTGTTTTCGCCCGCAGCTACAGCCAGCTTGGGATGATGTTGAGTTCCTTACAGAGGGTGAACTAGGCTGCTTGGGCTGAATGCTAATGCAGACTACAAATATCTGGAAAGAGGAGGGGAGCAAAACATGCAAGCTCACTCTCGGTGAGCAGCTTTAACGCCAGCGCCGGTTAAATCAGCTATTTTGTTGTCGAGTTGAAAAACTAAGGGCTGCATCTATAGCATAGATGCAGAAGAGCAGCTTCATTTAATTTGACGGCATATATTTATACCTGATGCGTAACAAAATGCCATGCATTCCCCCCGCCCCCCTTAGTTGTTCCTCAGACTGTTTTAAAGGATGATACCTGAGGCGTGTTTTTGTTGTATATTTCTCCCTCCAGTTTCGGCTGCTCTCGCTCAATTAGAACGGAAAACGGTTTTGAAAACGCTTAAGAAATACTCGTTCTTTAGCATAAAAGGCAAACTAAGAGCTGATCTTTCCTACCCGGAGCAACATGGCAAGCTGTCATACTTTAGTAACTCTAATAATTTGTCTCTTTGAGTTTGATATTATTGGCAAAGGCCAAGAGAGGCAGTGCTGAAAAATCACTAGCAACATTAGAGGTAGCGCTGCGGAAAGGCTGTGGAGGTATTTCTGGGGCAAATGCATTTATGGAGTTACAAAGAAAAAACGGTAAAGGAGTTGTACAGATACGAAACAGCGACAAAATGTTTTCAGTAAACACACATCTTGTGCTGTTTAGGATCTCTGCTGACGGTGGAGTTTACAGAACCAGCATGCTAATGCTAGCCATCCACCTGGACGAGAAAATCCTTATGCTAGCAACAATTAAGAACTTCTAACATCTCCGTTTATAATGTCCAGTGTTATAACTTACCGCAGTGCTTTTCTCTCTCCTATAATGTAGTGATGTAGAAAGTACTATTTACATAATGTTATCCTGTGGTTTAAAGGGTAACCACAAGATAACAGGTAAAGGTAAAAACCTATTAAGATCATGGTTCATGCTTCAGATGAAAGCAATTATTTATAGAAATTGTGAGACCTGTTTGATTTTGACAATCATGACAGCCCTGGAGGATATCAATGTCATTAAAAACTCCAAACATGCTCAGTTGCTGTTGAATGTTTAGGAAATGGAGAAGTTGCTGTCAGGAAATCACGTGACCAGTGACTCTCCCCCCTAGCCAATCAGAGACCAACAGCTTCTGACTTACCGTTTTCAGCCCAACTTTGCATGCTTGGAGTATCAGCAAAGCAGGTTCTGAAAAAGGGTCTGGATCCATGTCCCCATTACTGAAGGCAAACCTTTTGACAAAGTAAAGCCGAGTCAAGATACAACGATTAGATGCTGGAGGAAAAGGCAGTTTGGTGATTGTTCTGACTCCGACTTTAGACCTCCTGCATCCAGCACTTGGTCAGAACTGAAGAGGCCCTTGGCAAAAGACGGGAACCATCTTTAATAATCCCCTTCACCTGTGGAGGACCCAAATTTGGGGGCAGAGGCATTGGTACAAAGAGACTCTAGGGGTCTCTTCTCAAGAAAAGTCCAGCTGCCTTTTACCAAAGCTCTTAGAATAAAAAGAAATCATTAAAGAAAGATTTTTTACCAAATTATTAAAATGCTCAACCCTGTCTGAAGATGTGTACTCTGTCTACAATACCTTCTTGGCTAAAACATCTGTCTAAAGTAGACACACTCTCCTTTAAAAACTCCAAATAACTTTAGTGACACCCTCATTGTCCTCATCTACCCTAAGCACCATCAGGTCAACAGCCTTTCATCTGGAAAGAAACAAAGAACTGTTCTTTTAATTAACAAGTGGCTGGCCATGGAGTTGTCCATCAGAGCAGAAGAAGAGCGAGGGGAGAGGAGAGCGACTCTTTCATCCTCTGGCTTCAAACGACGCGCTGAAAATGGAGTTTTAGCTGCTGCGGTGCTAACGTAGCGGACAGGCCTCGGCGCACGGACGACTCGCACCCCGCAGAGCCGGCGAGGGGAGCCCGCTCAGAACCGCCGCGCACGCTCAAATGAGACAAAGATGGGCGCCCACATAGCGCGAGTATGAACAAATCACACACTTTGTTCTCACGCGCACGCCTTATAAAAGGAGGAACTAAGCAGCGGAAGCTCCTAGCATAATGACTGGCGCTGAAAGAGACGGGCGGCTACAGAGCAGAACATCTCTCTGAAAACCCTTTTATGCAACGGCTCTTTATAGGCTGCTAAACTGGAGTCACAAAGGGAGCCAAAGGGAAGGATGAGGTTAACTCTGAGTCATCGCTCTGCGCCGACTGCCCTCTAAAAGTCTGACGCTGTGCTTACCTTGAAACAGATATCCTGAGAACACCTACATAAACTCTCATCTGCGGCGCGCTGACGAATGGAACGACAGCTGAAGATAAATGGCACAACCTCAGTGTGGAGCAATTAAACCTCTTTCTATCCCCACATTACTCACCTCCTCCCCCACCTCTCCTCGCCTCTCCGGGGGGGCCCGGCTTCACTTTGTTTGTTTTAATTATTTTTCCATATGCAAATGTGCCTTTCCTTCATAAATGAGCTCTCTGTGTCTGTCCTGGTGACGTTCAGAGAGAGAGAGAGAGAGAGAGAGACGGAGGGAAACGGAGAGCGGTGGTTATCGATTCCCAGGGAAGCGTCTTTGGAGAAGTCATCAGGCGGCGGAGGCAAGGTGATCAATCGTTCACGTACATTACGCCTCCGCCTCCTCCTTCCATGTAGGAGCAGCATGAGAAGTGTTAACGCCGCCTCAACACATCAATCACACACAGCCAGACAGCCAGGGCCAACAGGAGCACGCACACACACACGCACACACACACACACACGTGTGTGTGTATATGTATATATACTTCCATTTTGAGTCCTCTGACTATTCCACAACATTCTTAATGATCATCAAGATGTTTCATCCCATGGTGGCCATTTTTGTCCGGCCTCTTTTAACTTCTGTTGGATCATGACCTCTGGCCCCACCTGTTTTAGATTTTTGAATTTTTTTACTGGCTCAAGCCGCCTGTGTTGAGGGTGGTTAGAAAGGGAAATTGGGCCATAAGAGATGGAGGAAGATCAGGCCGGGAATCGAACCTGTGACTTCCGTGTCGAGGAGCAAGGCCTCCTTATGTGGGTTCTGGATGAGTCGGTGTTATGTTGGGGTGGTTTCGGTAGCTTACCCTCTCCTGGGCCTGATCACCACCCTTCCATGAGCAAAACTCATATGGGGCCCAAATAGGCTAGTCCAAATCTAGCTGCCTTTAACATAGGTTAGCTCGTGGTAAGTTACCATATTGATGGTCAGAAGCTAACCTAAATCAATCACTGAGCTGACTGGTTGATTAAAACTCTATTTTCCAAAGGGTTATTGATTTTTAATTCAGGAAATGATGTAACAAAACTTTACTTTAATAAAATCATGGTCTATATTTATGTCTGCTTTGCATCGTCAACAGGTTGTGTGAACACAGACCAATTGGTTGTAATTTACACTAAAGCTAATCTTAATTAGCTTAGAACTTCGCTTAATACATTAAAGTCTTAACCTGATAAATAATAACTGGGATGTTATCTCTAATAACTATGTATTTGTTTTTTGTTTTTTTTGTAAATTTGCTTCAACAGTACAATTGTCTATGTTTTACTTTTATTATATCATACTTTTATGACCCTAGCAAAATTCTTGATAATGGCAATATATATTTATATTCTATTTTATTTTATTTATCCAAATCCACATGCTGGATCTAAAAAATAGTTTTATGCTTTTAAGAGATTCATCAGTGGCTTATTGCTGATCCAATGCCACATGTATATAACATGTTCATTCATTTTATTATGCTTCATATCCATTAATAACGGCCAGGCTCTACAACACAGATTTTAATATGGAACAAAGGAGACAATGTCCACAGATAATAACATTCAAAACTCTAAAAATGGATTAATTCAGTCCACGTCCAACAGTTTCAATTACATTTAGCTGCTTTGGAGGAAAATGTCAAAAACAGATTTTTATTTTTTTTTTTTGTCAGAAACGCAAAAAAATAACTGTACTGTCGATGAAACCGACAATCTGGCAGATGAGAACAGAATCAGCCGTCTTCTGTTGCAGCAGCAATTTGGTTCATTTTAACGTTCCTGCGTGACGCTCCGAGGCAGAAACCGAGGGGGGGGAAAAAAATAAAAATCTATCCAAACAAACAAAGATGGGGACAGAAAGTGAGAGGGAGACGTGAAGATCTGGAGGGGAGGAAGAGGAGGGGAGGGCGAGTCTGGCTGTGCGCTCAAAGACAAGAGAACAAACCCCTCAAAGTCATTCAGCTAATCCATCTCGACAACACTGAAGCCTCATCATATCCACGCCTCCCTAAGCTGCACACGTTTACTCCTTCCTGACAGCTCCCCTCTTCCTCCGCCTCTTCCTCCTCCAGAGGAAGGAGAGCAAAACGAGGAAGAGGAGTAGGAAGGTCAGGAGCAGCTGAAGCTAACCGGGTCTGGTGTCACTGAGCAGAGACGGGCGGAGGACCCAAGAACTACACGAAAGTGAGAGAAGCATTGTTCAACATATTTTTACTCAAGGAAAAGTAAAGAGTAGTCATGTGAGAAATTAAGTAAGAGTAAAAAAAATAAGTAACTGATGAAATTATCAATCATTTAATATTTAAAAAGTATGTCATCAGACGAATCAAAATATAAAGTCAAATGGAAATTTTTGGGCATTATTAGGACCAAAATGACAATAATTTATATAAGTAGCAAAAAAAAATTTATAAAATGAGGCAAAAGAGAATTTTTCCAAATCAATAAAAGAACTTGTGAAATTTTAACAAAAACTGCCAGTGTGTGTGTGTCTGGTGAATATTTGGTTAAAACATGTTTGGTTTTCATCAGGAGAATCCAGAAATTTAGCAATATGTCATAATAAATTACTCAAGTAAAAAAAGTGCAGTAAAAATACTTCTAAAAGTACTTTTAAAAAAAAGTTACTCAAGTAAACGTAATTGAGTAAATGTAACTTGTTACTGCTCAACTCTGTCACTGAGTGACCTCTCAAATATCTGGACAACATCTGGATGACGTAGAGACGGATTCCCAGTTTTACCCAAATCCAAACGGATGCTGGCCGGCCGGGCAGCAGAAAGCCGGACCGGTGCTGCTGAGATCAGACCCGATGGGTCTGCAGGCTGGACTGCGTTTGGTCCGTCATGTGAACGGTCCAGATCAGTGGTAGACGGAGTCGGTTTTCCTTCTGCAAAGCGCTGCGGACTGTGATGCTGTGTGGCCCCTGGCAGCGTTCACATGCTCTGCCCTCAGGACCCATGGCATTACTAAAGATTACCACACTGCACTTGGCAGCAAAGTGTGTTTTGTTGCGAGTGTGTGTGTGTGTGTGTATGCTGAGACGTGCATGTCAATGGACCCCTGTGTGAATTTTCTGCCCCTGTGTGTGTGTGTGTCCCCTCTGGACAGCTGGTGTGCCAAAGCCTGTTGAGCTGTTTGTCACACTCGTCTCAGTCGGAGGAGCTGGAGTGGCGTGTAGTGGACCTTTCACGGCTGGAGACGCCGCTGCTGCGACAGAAACTCGCAGACACATTTCTCACTTATTACCAGCGGAACATTGATAAATTATCAGAGCATTTCGCATCCAAAGTGGCGATGTGCAGCGAATCAGATTTATCATTCGGCTTTCATTTTGGGGCTGAATGACCACAAAAACATGATCTAAAAAAAAAAAAAAAAAAGTATATATTCTGTTCTGCAAGTATGCTTTTATTTTGAAATGTCCACCTCTTTTAGAGGATGAAACCTTGTCGCTATTTTTCCAGTTTACGACAAGACGGCATGAAACCACCACTAGATTGTGCTCTTACAATCAAAACAGGAAGTAAATACTTTTTACACTATTTTGTTTCATCAAATTGGTCATTTTGATCGCACACCAACACATAAATAAATAATTGTAACTTTTTGTTGGTTTCTAAGTAGATGGCTTCTTGATCAGGGTAAATGTCAGATTTCAAGGCTTAATTTTTCAACTAAAATTTTTCCTTAATGAGTACTAATTTTAAATAATCATATCGATAAAAGACCAAAATAATTACATTTCTTCCATGATAGACTAGAACTTAGTCCTTTTTTGTATTTTAAAACAAAGTATACATTTTTTTTAAATAAAAGTGTATTTTCACTGAGGGTTGGTTTTTGTTTGATGGATCAGAAACTAAACTCTTTAGAACTAAATTCTGACATTTTTTGGCACTGCAGCACAACTAGTGGTGATTGAGAGATATAGCAATGTAATATTTTCTTTCGCAAAAGAAGGTGGGAACAAACAAGTCAGCAGGTTTAACAAAAAAAAGCTGAAAAATAAACTAATTAAACGGTAACATGTCAACATGTTACTGTTCACACACAAGATAGCTAGTTAGGATTACAACACAGCTAGCTCGTACAGGAATTGAGAATAGCTGCGTTTTTAAAATTACTGACAGTCATTACATGAACAGCTGAGTGATAATTATTGAGACTTCATTTATACTTGAATATTTTTTCATTAGATATTTTTTCAACTTGCATTAGCAAAAGGTAAGTTTATCGCGGTTTGGCAAAGTTCATCCTGCAAGTTTTTACCCTGGCAAAACTTGCATTTAAGCTAAGAAAGAAATTAAAGAAGTTATCATTCACAATTATTTTTTTTTTATTTAATACGGTAATAGTTGAATGAGACTTATTGACATAAGTGTGAACATTGCTTCATCCGACATCCAAACTTTAGAAAAATTGCACAAATAATAATACATTTAAAAAATCCAATTTATCCAAATTATCTCAACTAATTCACTAAGTTTTCTGGCATCTTGATATGCGCCACTATTTTTTTATTTTTTCAAAAGTATGTATCTTCTACATACATTCAGTTTAGATGACTGAACTAAGTCAGTCATGGCAGTTAAACACATCAGGATTACTAATTAAGTTTGTTAAGGTTTATTTTTATGCTTTATTTTTTGTTTGAATTACACAAGATGAAACTTTGAAACCGGGTGATTTGGTTTGTTTTTTCAAACGAAACAGGATGAAAGAAAATCCAGCATAAATTTGGTCATTTGGAAATATTGTCATAATATTTGGACAACTTAGTGAATTTTGAGGAATTTCAGAATTTTGGATAAATCATTCCTATGGACAAAATGCATTGAATAGGTCAAACACTATTTTTATTCTCCGAAAATCCAAGCATGAAAAAAATCCAAGCTTATACCAGAAGCCCTCTTGGCCTTCTGAGAATATTTTGCAAATTTTCAATGTGTTTTATTTTTAGGCCATGCCAGTTCTAATGGAAGTGCGACGTTCACGTTGATGTTTGACTTTGAGAGCTCCGAAATTCGACACCGACAACAACAGTGCTCAAAATTCCCTCACGTAAATGATAAAGAGTTGGACTCTTTTCTGACATCCGTCAATCCAAGTGACGTAGGGTGAGGCTCGAGACAGACTTCACCAGTCAGACAAATCCAAAATCCAATATAGAAATTATATTTTCATTTCGACCATAACTAACAATAGCAAGAAAGATAAAAGTACATTTAATAAGATAATTTTTCTCTCTTTTCTGATTAAAACTGCGTCTTAAATTACCTTTGTTTTATGACGTCCACGCACCCATTCTTCCTTCTCCACAAATCTTTCATTCTATTGTTTAAAAAAACATAAAATAAATAAATCTCCTCTCGACTGTTCTCTTTTCAATGAGTAGAAGAAGCCACCTGTTGCTCGTTGTGTCTATGGGGCTCAGCACTGCCCCTATCAGCGAGGCACGGCACTGCACTGCACTGCCTCGCCGCCGATCTTCTTTCGTGTATGTCAACAGCAATGCGAAAATTCAGCAATTTTGACCATAAAAACGTTGAAATTAAGAAATAAGAAAGACAATTTATAGAAAATTCAAGTGGAGAAATTTACTTTACTCATCATTTACTCACCTGACTTCCCTGAACGCACATCAATGGTTAATAATAACTCATAATAAACATAGGTCTTTCATTAAATTGACGGCAAATCTTTGAAAATGAATCCTGGTTGTACATTTCTTGTGACTATTGAAACCGTTTCACCCCAAAATTGTGCTAGCAGAGATCTGCGAAATGGGTTAGCTGCAACTTGTGACTTTTTCTTTTTAACTTCATCTGACGTCCATGAAAGTTGTAGCTGATGTCAATCCGCCTTCAGACCTCTAAACCACCAAAATCTCCACCCCACTAATTACAAGCTAGATGGAGCAGCAATATTTACCTCTCTATAGTGCCACTGCTATTGTTTGCTACAATGTAGCAAAAGTGACATTTGCTACTTTGTGTAGCAAAATGTTCCATATCTGGCTGGGATGGAGGGCTGCTTTGTGGAGGAAGTCGGCCGGAAGAGGAAACGGTGGCGTTGTCGCAGCCTTCAACTGTAAATCCTCACCATTTCATGGCCGTCAGTAAAACTGCCGCCAAGAAGACAGACCCCCGGGGGAGCGGTGGAGGGGGGTGAGGTGAGCCTGAAGGACGAGCTGTCCCTCACACACACTCTTGCTCTTTTTTTTTCCCACCACCAGTTCCTTTCACTCAGTCTTTCTGTCGATGTCGCACACTCTTTCGCTCCCCCGTCTCGACGCACCCTGCCTCTCTTCACACTCGCTTTGTCTCATCACTTTTACTGCTTTTTGCTCTTTTTTTTTCTTCCATTTTTTCCTCCCCACTCTCTCGCAGACATCACATGCTTCCACTCCCGATGAGGGAGACCCCTCCCCAACCCCCCTGATGTCCTCGAGTCCGGAGGCGAGTACCAATCCCAGGGAGCCTTACTGAGGGACCGTGGGGGTCGTGACCCTCAGGCCCAGAGTCCCAGTATTCATTTCCTCTCGTTTCAGGAAGCAGGAACGAGAACGTTTCTTGGGAGAAACAGCAAAAAAAAAAAATAAAAAAATAAAAAAAAATAATAAAAAAAAATCACCATAGGATCACGAAAATCAAGGACAACTGAGTTAGTGTAAAGTGTGAGAGAGAGAGATAAAAAGCATTAAAGGTGTTTTGGTAGATGAGTGTGTGACCCATAAAGCTATAAAGAAGGTAATGGAATCTTTTCCTCAGGCTTTTTCCATCAGAGCGCTCCATCCCTCCCTCCTCTGTTTACATTAATAAGGAATATTTCAACATTTTCTCTAAAATATATGTATTGTCTCAGTTTGGACTACTCATAAGTTAAAAAAAGAGAAATTCAAAGCTTCTTAAAATGTTCAAATCTGATTAAAAGAGAAAAAGTCTTATGGAGCGGTCAACTTATCGACTCAGAGAAGTAAACTTAAACAAAATGTCGAAGAAATTCCTGATTTTTGTCAAAATGATCATAAATGACAAAATAGAAATGAATAAAATCAAGGAATTACATAGAAAATATTCATTAGTAAAACGAATATGAGACTAATGAAAAAAATATAACTCATGCATTTTCTCTTTTATTTATTCATTTAAGAGCATTTTCAAAGTTTATTTTAACAATTAAGCTTCCGTTGTTCCGAGCGGACTGAAGCGTTCCTGCGTGTAGCCGGATGTTTCTGGGTCAAAGCTGCTCTAATTAGCCTCTTCCTCTGTTTTCCCTCCTCTTCACTCCGTAGTGCTGGCACACCTCTGGCCCGCTTCCTCCTGTTTTCCTCTCCACAGCGAGGACGAGCCATCACCATTCGAGACACATAGCCAGCCCCGGCCCGGAGTGACAGCACACACACACACACGCACACACTTCCAGAGCCATGATCCATCCACGCACGTACGCACGCATGCTCTCCATCCGTCACATTTACATTTCAAACTGCCTGCTCTTCCACCAACACATCCATTATTTACCAGCCTCTGGCCAAAGAGAACACCATATTCACACTCCCCAGTTAGAGCCGTTGTGTGTGTGTGCGTGTGCATGTGTGTGTGCAGCAGGTACGGCAGTCTCCTGCTTCCCCCAGCAGCCTCCAATTACATTTCCCAACTTCATAAACTTTATTTTATTTTCCTCTTCCTGTTCTCATTCCACTTCCTCCATCTCGCTCCTTTTCCCGCATTTGATCGTTTTAAATTTGATCGAGGCCCGTTTGGCGCCGAGGCACGAGTCAAAAACTCTCAACGTCGCCCAAATCTGACAAAAATAAAAACTCTCCACTGATTTTTATTCACTTTTTATTGCTGAGAGGAAAAAGTGAGGAGTCAGACGCTTTACCTTTTGTATACTGGTGCATGTTTTGGCTTTAGAAGTCATCTTCATCTGTTAATCTTTGGCCTTTTTGTGGCTAAAATTCATTAAAGTGGAAAAGATAAACAACGGGAAAGTGTGGGTTGGTACAGAGCTCACCTGAGTCAGAACTAGTAGAAACAAACACAGCTGGGAGTCTGAAAGCAACACTTCTGGTCACTCTTCCTTAGAAATCGTCTCCAGCTCAGTCAGGTTGGGTAGAGAAAATCTGGCAGTTTTCACGTTTTGTTCACCCTGAACTCAGCAAGGAGCAAAAGAGGAATCTATGAGGGAAGGTCATTCCTTGCAGAACTCAAACTACAAACCTTCGAAGATTTACTCTGGGGAGACTTTAAAAGTATATTTAACATCTTACTATGAGGACTTCCTGTGTGTTTACGTAGAAACTTATGCACCATTGTATAACTTTTCCCAATGTCCTTAAGATGCCCAGTTGTCCAAATGTTAAAGACGGAATGAGGAACCAGGGAAATTGTGCCAGGGTATGAAAACTTCTGAGAACGTCTGCATCAAAGGACATGAGTAGAGCACCAGAACCTGGGGTGTGATTTCTTTTACCCAAACAGCAGTTTCAAATACTTAGAAGCTCGCTGACGAGCAGTGAGGCATTGTGGGATTGGCGGCCAACTGCGTTGGGTGCGGTCCAGGCAGTTGGCGTGGAGACGATGTGATGTTCTCTCCAGCAGGCTCCACCAGTAGACCACAGCAAGCGACACACCTTGGCCGGGATTCCTGGCCGCCGTCCAGAGCTTCCTGTAGCAGAGCAGCCTGCTGGCTCGGCTCCTCCCACTTCCTGTCCAACTACATCGTCCTCCCGCGTCTCCTCGCCCAGCAGACGAACGGAGCCTCGGAATAGGAGCCGGCGGATATTTATACGCCTCAAACATCAAAGAGATGTCACAACAGCGGTGATGAAGCGTTAGACATATCACCTTGACTCCATGCTTCCTCGCTGTGGACAGCAGTCTGTTCCTTCACACTCTGCGGCGCCGGCGGAAGGTGTGATGAGTCCGTGACGCAAAGCAGCAGCAAGCCGTCCCGGGGCCCCTATGGGTCTGGTAGCGGAGGAGAGAAATGGGTTCCTACGGACCGGGCTGCATCATGTCGAGATGCAGGGAAACAGGAAAACTCCACCGGCTTTCGTGTTAGCGCTTTTGGGGTATATAGAGAATGAATGATGAAGTATTTGGACATGAGGAAGGAAGTCTGGAAGTACTGATCATTTTCCACATTCTGTGCTTTCTGTAATTATTTATCCAAACCTTTAAAAATAGTCAGGTTCCAAAGCTTCCCATGCTTTTTTCCCCCTTTTTTTTTATCTTTTTGTTTATTAGACAGGTTACATGTTTAACCAGGAAAGTCTGGCTGTAGTCTGATTCTCCATAGCCCCCAACATGTCCAACCATGGTTACTAATGACCACCGGAACAGAACTAGCTTAGTCTCCTGGTGTCCTACAACATGTGGTGCACCCCATCATGGGATCCCCATTCAGGACGTCCTGTGGAACTGGTGAGGTTTGCTCCAATCCCGCATGTCGGGCCTCCTCACTCTGCCTTTGGTGTGTTTGTTGTTTGTGTAAAGTAGTCTCACCATTGCTCACAGCTGCTGCGTGGAAACGCGGCTCCGACATGTGCAGGACCACCTCACCTAACTCCCATGTGCAACAAAGTTGCACATGGGAGTGAAACGATCCACATCTGATAGCCTGCAGGATGAAGGTCGCCTTCAGAATGAAATCCTGATCTGATCCAGACTTTCCAGAGTTGGTGTCCACAGGGCATTTCTCAGACACACTGAAAGAGGAACAGCATCATTCAGACAATTCCGGAATCACATTATGGACCAAGCGAGCAGATTTGCATTGAACTGACCTCAGAAGACTCCATGGAGTTCAGGTTCCAGTCAGAAGAAAGTGGAACAGATCCCACTCAATGACCCATTCTGGTCGTCATGGTGCCTTCTGGAAGGTCACAGTTCGTTGGCTTCTCCTTAGGTTCTCTCAGACCACCAAGGAACTTCATCCTATAGCTGCCAAACAGACCCAGATCATCACTCCTCCACCACCATGCTTTATGGTGGAACGTATTTTGCTTTTAACTCTAGAACACCTTGATGTACAGAGCACTGGAAGACAGCAAATGTCTTCTGTATCGTCCTCATCTCTACATCTTTTCACTCACATTTTGTAATATAGTTATGGTGTGTGTTTGTTGAGGTGATGAGTTGATTTGAACATTTAATAAATATTAACAAAGATCTGACATCTTTGAGGTCACATCTTCCCACCCTGGCATTGCCCCTTTTAAAGTCCTTTAGAAGCAGTTTGGAGTATTTATATATTCCTCATCTTTTGACCCTTACTCCATTATTTTGTATCATAATCAAGCAAAAAATCAGGGTGACTCTATTGTCTCTCATTGAGTTGTTCATCCTCTTCTTCCTCTTTGAAACCCTGTGGGTGCAGCTGAATGGACACTAGTTTGGTAAATGTGTATTTTTCCCTTCAACTAGACTTCATGCTCCCATTTTACATGAGAATCAAGGGTCCATGAAGGTCGTTGCTGATTCAATTCAATTCAATTCAATTCAAATTCAAAAGCACTTTATTGATCCCAAAGGGAAACTAAATGTTGTTGTAACTGATATTAATTCAAAGTTCTTCAAAGAGTCGTTACTGATGTCTGTAAACCCTGGTCATGAGTTAACTCATAACTGCATGATTCATACCGATAAACCTCAAGCAGTTTGGAAGTCGCCTCCTGATCCCTTCCCAGATTGATGGATGGTAATAATTGCTTCTCTCAGGTCTCGGCTGATGTATTTCCACCAAAACAGTCAAACCAGTTTCAACTTCTTCAGAAACATCAAAGAAGTTCTCCGTTGTCGCATCACTGTTGTTGGAAGATTTTATTTTAGTCCTTTCAGGTATAAATTGAGTAAACATTTGAGTTGTTTTATTATTGCCATAAGTAACTTTGTTTCTGCAGCAAAACTTTTTTTTTACCTTGTGAGATCTAATTTTCTAACTTGGTGTCAACTACTTGATGTGATTTTTAACAAGTCTGTGCTCACTTGCAAATCAAGACGTGTGAACCAACCAGACTCAACCAGCAGAATACGGGAGAGGAAACTTTTTTTTTTCTTGTCTGCAGGTGTGATTGCACCTTTTGCTTCATTACAGTTTTAATCCTTTTTTTTTTTTTTTTTTGGAGGAAAATAAAAAAAATATCCTGATGAAAATCCTCCTCAGAGCTCTCGTCGCGTTAGTCAACGAGGCCCCCGCGACTACAGGGTGTTTACAAAGCCGAGCCGCCGCGGCGACCTGAGGGGAGCGGCGCCATCAAAGCTCGCCGAGCGCACGTCACCCTTCGAGGGGGTCTTTGAAATCTGGCCCCTCATCCTCTCGCAGGAGCGCATCACGCTGTATTAGGCGGTAAATATTTGACGGCCGGCAAAAATCACAAGATGCAAGAAGGAAACCTCAGAGCACGCAGCTGTTACCCCCCCATCCTCCACCTCCCTGCATTACCCCCCACCCCACCCCCACCACCTCGCAGACAGAGGCGCTTTATGGCTCAATGGTGCATTTTGCAGATAAAGTAGCAAAACTACTAGAGGCGGTGTTGCGATGGCAACACTGGTAGGGAGACCAGGTTCTCCATTACTACTTAATTTAGGCTCTTTAATTGCATTCCACACAATCTGTGGCCACAATGTTGCACAGAGGATGGAGAAGAAGTAGTTAATGCGGGTTGGGGGTGCCGGCTGGCGGGGGGTCTGGTCCTCGGTAAACCCCTGCCTGGGAGCGAGCGCGCTGAAACAAGCCACAAATGGCTTTGAAATTGTCTTTATTGCCATTTGCCTTGATAGAATGTGTAGTTTAAGCACGAGGCACAACATTAAATTTAATTTTGCTCGAATCCTCAGGAACGCGTTGTCTTTAATTTGAGGACAAAATCTGTGTGGTGTAAATACACCGACTGCAGAGTTGGGAGCTCTCTGAGGGAAGCCATCGTAGTCTAATTGGTTGGGCTTCAGAAGGAGAACGGCGAGCATCGGACAGCCGCTGGAACTGCTCCCATCGGCGAGGAGGCTGAAATGACTGGTAACTGACCCCCAGCACTGAAGGACCATCGACTCAGGACGGAGTTGCGCCCCAATTGTCTGCCTGACCTCTTTACTGCCTCAAACCACTGCAGAGATGTTGAGAGACTAAGTTCTGGCCCCTGTGTGGGCCAGTTGACCAAATCCTCTTGACTAAAGAGAAAATCAAGCAAATTTGACTCACCTTCCATTGTCATTTCAAAGGAAAGAAAAATATTACTGAGATAATTGTTAACATATCAGTGTCTGGTACAATGTCATCGACAATATCATTTTTTTTGGACATTTAAAAGTTTCAGTAAACACTTGCCTTGTATGACTGATCAACTGTTTCTGCTTTTAGCAATGCATTTCTTTCTCTATGTCTCCAGACAGCATGTGACATTGCTAATGCTGGTCTACATGACCAACTATTTCAACTTCCTGAAAACTTCTCTACATTCTTAAATAGGTTTGTTTGTGTGTAGTTATATAGCACATTTATTCTATCTGATACTTCGTAATAATTACTTGAGTAATTTATTAAATTGTGACAATGTTGTCACTCATCAGTATTTAATTTAACAAGTGAATTATTTGTATCGATGTTTAATTAGTTTTCTTCTACAGATTTACTCTACCAGGTCATGAAGTTGTTTTTCATGTAAACTTACTTAATCAGTAAATGATGAATAATTTTGGCTCAAACTATTTTTTGGGGGACGTTTTTGCTTCTGTTTTAGGTAGTGAGAACTGGGGGCTGATTCAGGCCCTAAATACCAAATACCACACACCATAAACATAGGGGCAAGGTGTTATTTTTATTTATTTGTTTATTTTTTACACAGGTTCTCATGGGGATGACATTTAGGAGCAGCTAAATTGCATCCCGAAAGCTCAAGTAATCTGTGAACTCTGACCCCAAACTCCTAGAGGAGCTGAAGCAGAGACTGAATGAATGCAGAGAAAGGAGATAAAGTTTAAACCTCTTTTTCATCTATCATAACGAGCAAGGATCATCTCCCCAACTCCAACATCTCTCTGCTCATCTTTCTAAACATACACCCAGATTTAAAGAGGAACAGCAAAAGCAAAGTAGGCGGATTAGCAGAGCTGCTAACGTCTGACTGGGTCATCCAGGAGAATTGTAGAATATCGGTTCTACTGCCTGGATATTGGGCTGGTAGCATGAGACGACAGTTATGAGACGGACACAGAAACAGTCTTCAGTCAGAGGCTTCTTCAGTTCGCTGGTATACTGACCACTACTGGAAATCTTTCCTGCCCACTGCATCACCATCCACAACTACTCGTTGAAGAACCTTGGATAATATGAGTTATGATGATATTTAATTTCTCTATAGCAGTGGTCCCCACTGGGGGGGGGGGTGCACCGTCAGATAAGGCTTCTGCATGTTGGTGTTCCCGCTAAATCCTGAATATACCTAATTTGGGTTGTCTTGGCCTTTTAATCGCAGCCTGTGGGGTTTTCCCTGACTGGGAACGAGAATACAACTTGTTGAATGTGACAGGTAGCCAATCAGAAAGCGCGGTGACGTAAGAACAGAGGGGAATCCCAAACCGCTGACATATCGCGCAACTGTGAGTCCGGTGGATATCGGAGATGATATGTGGAAATGTTTATTATTATATGTAAAGGTCATTATTATATATGTTTATTCAGTTAAAAATGTTAACTATGAAAAACTATAGTCGCCTCCAAATCATAGTGCAGCAAATAGAGAGGCTGCTCCCGCTGGCTTTTATCCACCGCCTTTTCTTTTTGTTACGTCTTTTATCTCTTAAAATGAGACCAAAAACTATCACTATTGCTCCTACATCGTCATCCGTGTTTGGTTATTCTAAATTCCCGCTATGTTGGGGGTTTTACTGGATTAGCCTCTGGAATTGGGATGTTCGTGGCTGGAATCGGTTCGTGTGGTGTGCTGCTCCTGCCTTGTGGCTGGAGACACGAACCGACCGAACCTGTTGTACTTTTATCAGCTCTGTGGTCACAGAGGTTTGGAGAATCGGCTGACAATCCTTAAATCTTGCCGTCTAAACCAGACTTAAGACTCACAAGCTCTACTCATCTCCTCTCGACCACTGCCCAAACGCTCTCTGACTCTGGTCGCTATGGTAACGTTTACATATCCCTTCAAAATAAGATACAGATGCGCAACAAAAACGAAAATTTTACTTTTGTGAAAATTTTAACTCACGATAATGACTAACGGGAGCCCTGAGCTTGTTTCTCTGCAACGAGACGGTCCCATCTGGGAGTGATGAGAGACAATAACACCTGAGGTGTTGCTTATGCACAGCCTGCTCGGTCTCTACGTGGCGAAGCAGTTTGAAGCTTCATTGCCTCATTAGCAGCCAGTCACCGCATGTTACGCAGAGCAGGCTGGTAATTTGGGACTCACCTGCCGGTCCGGGATAAATCCATTCTCCTGTCTCTTCTCTGGGCCTTTTCCCTTTACAAATAAACTTTCCAAAGACATCTGATCCTTTTCTTACTCATTTTGCTGCTTGTGGGCTCAATGTTGGCGCACAAGTAACCTAGAGAATCCGGTTAAAGAATTTTCAAAATAAAAGATCCTCCAATAATAAAGATACTCAAATAATACATAAAACAGAAATATTTAATTATTTCTTGCACGGCCCGGTACCAATTGGTCCACGGACCGGTACTGGTCCACGGACCGGGGTTTGGGGACCACTGCCATAGAGGACCATCCCATGAGTGCCCGTTCTACCAAGATTACTCCAAGGAGCCAACTGAACAAAAAAAGAACAAGCCTGAATCCTTTCTCAAAAAAAAAAAAAATAATAGAAATCAAGACTTCTTCTGAGATAAAAATCTAAACTAAAGGTGTGTGTCATGCTTCATCAGGTGAAAAACTAACTCAGTTTCTACAACAAAAACAAGGAAGGTAGTCGCTTGCCTCGCATTATCCGACTTGGTTGCTGCACTTGAGTTCTGACTGACATCTACTGGCTTAAAATTGATCCGATACAAAATTAAAAGTTCTTTCAAGCAGTTGAGGACACAAATAACCCAAACTGTAGATTTTGAGTCAGTATTAATGCCAGATGAGTTACCACACTGAGGCAGAGTTACTGAGAGACGTTTAGGTGCAAAAGAGACTTTCAGCTTCATTCTGTCAGAACCACATTCTAGCAACACCTTCCACATGTGGATTCCTTCATGCAGTTTTTTTCTCCGTCAGACGAAACATTTCTGGGACTCAGTCTTGCGCCAGATGTGCGGGTTCTGAGTGGGAAGGAGTCCTGGTCGGCCCGGCGGGGTGACAATGGGGTATCGGTTTGATAGGGACTCAGTGGATGTGTGAAAGGGGTGTGTGGCAGTTTTGACCCCTGCGACTCCCTCCGACCTGTCCTTTGTCTCCTCTGGCTGCAGTCCCCTCAGCCCCCACACCCCAATGTCCCCTCAGCCCTGTCCAACAAAAGGACCTCTTGGAGTTAGGGGGGCCATGGAGGGAAGCTCTTTCATGACTCCTTTGCCATTTTTCTCCCCTTCAAAACCCCGTTCGGTTTTCAGATCCCGCTCCATCCTCTGGAGTCGGGGGGCCACCATTTATATCGTTGCCTGGGAATGAAGGCCCCGTGGCCCCTTTTGTTGTGAGGTGGGCTGGGGCAGCAGTGGCTGGGGCAGGGGCCGAGGGCTGCCCTTTGTTCCTGCCAGCAGAGTGGGCTTCAGTTCCCACAGACATGGGGCCCAGCAGGAGGGGGCCGAGGTCCCTGCTGCATGACAGGGATGAGGTAATGTTTACAAATCACTGTTGGCGTTTCTTGGCTTAGGGCCGACATCTTTACGCGAACAAAAACCTCCAGGTTAAAAGATGATTCTGGCTCTAAACTAACCCTGATCCCGGTTCTCACTCCACACGTAGGAGAACGTCAAAAATCACACGACTCAACACCGGAGCGCTCTGTGAACAACACTCCACCAGCACCGTTTAGCATCCGGGCTAATCAGCAGCAGCTAATTCTGCCGTAATTATCCTAAAGTTGTGCAGAGAAATTTGCCACATTCTCTGGTTTTCTAACTGTTGATTAGCAGATCCTCAGATTTATTGAAACTTTCCTTCCTTGTCAGCCAGTCATGCTGACCTGTTGCTGTTTAACCTCATTAGTGCAGAGACGTCTTCCAGCAGCCGTTTAATCAACAATTCACTTTTTTTTTCTCGACACAATGTTGTTGCTGCTTGGCCCAAATTTTGGAGCAAACTGGAAGCAAAGTACATTTCCCTCCTTGGCAGACGACAATTATTTCCAGTGTCTTTTCATAACTACACATACACGCTTACTTGTTTGCTCAATTATAGTTTAGTTTTTCTTTAAAGTCTTTTGTAATGTGTGTTTTGTCTTAAATGTCAGAGTACTAGGATCAATGATGACAGACCACAGGTGATGCCAACTATCCTGAGGAAAATCGAGGGTGAAATCAGTCGGAAATATGCCGCTTTCCTCGGATCAGGAGACCGTTAGTCAATAAATCCCTCAAACTATCATTTAAACACCAAGAAGAAATGGCTCAAAAACAAAAATTTTGCACAAACTGACATGAAGCTTGTGAGTTGTGGAGTATTACTTCATTTCCCTGGATGAATAAAGTGTTTCTGAACTGATTAGATGCAGAAACATGATTAAAATGCTTCATGGTGAATGTTTCAGTTTCCACAGAGTCTCTTTCCTCCTGGAAGAGGGAAGCAGCTGTCGGGGACTGAAGTTCTCAGGTGTGTGTTGTTGGTGTGTTTCCTTCGCTTCCTCTTTTTCCTCTTTCCTCATCATCATCCGAATCTTTACCGAGCCCTCTTCCTTCTTCCCCCAGTGAACACGGTGCTTTTCCTTTGCCTCTCTTTCACCTGTGTAGTGATTTCTTCTGGCTGTTGAAAGGTGAAATGCTAAAAGATTGATTTACACAAGCTGAACTGCAATGGGAGTCATCGACAGCTCGACCTCTTCAACTGCTGCCCTCCATTTCTGTCCTGAATTTCGTCCTCCTCGGCTGGAGAACGGATGTCTGAAACGCCGCGCCTTATATTTGTGACTTTCTGTCAAAGTAAAGTGTCTTTCGTCGCTGGACCGACTACCTCTCTCTGCGGTTGCGTCCTGCCTTCATCTGAAACCTCGGTGACTTGTGCCCCACAAGCGAGGATCGTCTTCAGCCCCTCATGTGCCAGATGCTTTGGTAGGCGCTCCAACAACGGCTGCTATTGTTCAGTCTAATCCATAGAAGTGATATGATGCTAATGAAGGGATGTGTAATCATTATCCGCGGCCTGGCCCGTGTTTTTGCACTCTGAGAGGATTTGTGCGTGAATCCAGCGATCGGGGGGTTAATCTTGCTTTGGTTTCGGGTCAACTTTTTTTTTTTTTTTTTACACAACGCTGTGTTTTCTTTCTGGCTGCGCCGCTCTGTGTGTGCACCGCTGAGCAGCTTCTTTCCCGTAGCGTGTGAGGGCAAACGGAGACGTTCTCTGTACGTCTGGGAGCGGCTTAATGTATTTTCAGGTCAGAATTTGAGATTCTCTCCCTTCCCCTCAAAGGCAACATTTGCAAATAAAAGCTGATCGGCGAATGTGGGAAACGCAGCTCTCACCAGCAGCCGTTTGACAACTCTGACAGAGAGTCAAGACGTCGAATTTCCTTTGAGTCGTAACCTTTTACCTTGAAACTGGCTAATTCTTGCGAAACTGTGAGTCAGAGCGTATATGTTAAAGATCAAGGCCAAAACATCGCTTTCCATTCTGCTCTTTTAACTTTAAAATCGGGGGTTTTATGCATGCCAGTTGCAAATTTCTCGTTTAAATGTATGATTCCTGCACCTTCTCTGGTTCTATGACCGGTGAACACAACAATGAGGGCAGAATTCTTGCATGTATTTAAAATCTGCTTGATTCTCTGTTTTTATACACTTGGTTTCGATTTTTCATTAAAGCACGTCTACAATTGAGGTTCGGCAGCTCGGCTCAAACTTTTTTATGCTATAAGAGTTTCTTTGATCCAGTTAGTCTTGATTTTATTTTGCATCTACAACCTCGACAAAATGTACTTTTTTTTCCCAACATTTCATAAATTATCAGGCAATTTTTCAAGTGAAGGAGAAAATGGTACAAAAAAAAAAAAGTTTCATTTTCCCACTCACCCAAACCTGGAAAACACTGAATTTTAAACTTTTTCTGCGTTAATTTTGCGTTTAAAAGATGTGGGATGTAAAAACACACATTCCTCGAGTTTCAACGGGAAAAGTAGCGTGTTTACATAGTTTCATAATGTACATACACCAAACACAAGCCTCCAATTAGATGATATATCAGAATCAGCAGCAGCTTGTTTACCTTGGAGCAGATGAAGACAGGATTAGAGTTTAGTCCAGTAACTACCAGTTGCTCCCGGGGGACAAGCCGTTAGCATGAAGTAAGGGCTAAAACTCCGCTGCCGCCTGTAATAAGCCTGACTTTCTGAGATAATTAGAGTGGTTTATTATTTTTGACAGGAGCATGGAGGTCAGCCCACACCATGAGAATGAGAATGAGCTGCTAGAACCGAATCCTCACTTCACATTCTGCATTTCTTTGCCGTCCTGCTGGATGTTTGGTTGGACAAACGCTCAGCACAGACGCAAAGGAAAAACTCTGGTCGCCATGTTGAATTCACCCCACGCTTTCCAATCTGGCTGAACCTTCACAGCAGCAGCTAGAAGGTGACTGCAGGCATTTGGATTGAGCTAACGGACCAACCGGTGGTGGAAACATCATGCTGTGGGACAGTTTGTAAAATGATTCTACTTTGCCTTAGCAACCCAGAACAAAAGGAACCGACATTTAACTTTATACTTACTGATAGCAGCCGTGAACAAGAATGTGGAGTTCTTATTACTTTAGACCAACATTTAGCTTTATACTTTTAATATCAGAGCGAGACCTGGAGAAACTCCTGTTAGTTTACGTAGCAACCCAGAACAAGAATCAAACATGGAGAACCAACATTTAGCTTCATACTGTAAACTTTCTAATAGAACCAAACAAACTTAAGATCCAGAGAATCTTAATAAATTATGGTCTACTTGTTTTTATCAAACATGGGGAAACAATATTTAGTTTTATACTTTTACCTTTTTGTCTTTCAATCAGCACTTTGAACTGACTTGTTGTTACAAATGTGACTATATGAATAAAATGACCTTACCTACAGTCAGAGGTCGGAAAGCTGAGGTTTGACCCAAAACGGGTCGTTACCAGGACGACGACCGTAGACACTGTCCCAACAGCTGAAGAAGAGAAGCATTGAGGTTTACAGTAGCCTAGTCAAAGTCCAGATCCTAGGCTGAATGAAATCAGAGAGCTGAGGAGATAAGAATGTTTAGTGGTTTGAGGTTAAAACCTTCCAAGTGGAGACGATGTGAACACACTGGCATTTTCATGTCGACAGCCTGATATAAACACAAGTTAAGTTAAGCGGCCCACAGATATTTCTCCTCTTTCCTGACATTAAACAAGCCCCGGCAGAGAAAACAGGCCAGGAGCCGCTCTGCGTTTCCTTGTCAAAACACAGGCGTGAAATCCTCCTGTGGCTCCGCTCCGCCGCTAATAAGCCCGACACACTCCCAGTTACACACGGACAATTGTGGCAATTTCCTCTTTCCCCCTTAATCATCTTTCTCTTTTTCAGCGATAAGGATGTAACTAACTGCGGAGGTGAAGTTACATTCTAATAAAGTCAGACGGTTAATAATGTAATCTTAAATTACGCAGTAATTACCGCCTCTCAGTCACCGGGGGAATGCTGCGTAATTCAATCACCGGCCCCTGTGATACTGTACAACGGTGAAAAAAAAAGAAAAAGAGCTGCGTTATCTGGGTTGTTTTACACTGGAAATGAATAGCCCTACCCACTGCTGCAGTAATTAGCCAGCTCCACTCGGGCTGCGTTATCAGTCAGTGAGGCCTTATCCATCTCAGGCTGTAGAAGCTGCAGGGGGGCTGGGGGATGACGAGTCAACGGGTCTGGGCTCAGCCGCTCCCCGCGTTCGCACACCTGTGGATGTTGTTTCTGCACGAATAAAATGTGCGTGGGAATTTCAGCGTTTTCCCAGGAAACGTGGAGGGAGGATTGCTTTCACGCAACGGCAGCAAAACACAATTTATCATTTATTTATAAAACAGGGTGATTCCTTTAGAGCCACGGCTGCTGGAGACAAATCTAATGCCCCTCGATGGGTTTTCCCCTGGAAAAGAGGAGGAATTAGATTTGAGAACCGGGAAGTTCATTTGTCCAAGACGGGCTCCAATTCTGGTGAAGGTGAGGGAAGCTTTGAAGGGATGGAATCTATACTGCGGTGCTGACTCAGCCGTACACCCAGCGCCTTGCTCTCCCCCCCATTGGCTCAGAAGCATCCCCGCCTCTCCGCTTCTGCTTGTTTTCACATTTAAACCAGCAGATGAGCCTCAAAGTGAGGCAGAGGAGTTTAAGAGTGCAGCCTGAACACCTTGACCCTCACCCCCTCCACACACACACTCCCTCCTGCAGGGTGGGCTCCTCTGAAGAAGAGATGGGTAAAATGGATGACAGGCTTCAGCAGATGGGCCAGGTGCAAGGCCAAGTCGACAAAGGGAAGAAGCGGCTGCAGGAGCCATCAGGGGCCTTCCAATTTACTGCAAAAGATGAGCTCTGGATAGGGTTTATGATCCCACCGCCGCCACCACAAACCGTCTCCTTTAAAACATGAAAACAAATAGATTTTCATGTCACGCCGTCAGGGGAGCTGACAGGAGCATTCACACCTCGGCCCAGTCCTCAGACACAGCTGTGCATGGGCGGTCACGCCGGCAGCCGGTCCGGTTCATGGAAGGAACAGGTAGCAGGGGGCATGATAAATCAGACACACGTGCTCTCATTCTCCACGCCGACGGCACACAGACGCCGGCACGCGCGTCTGATGAGATGGGCGGCAAAAGGAAGCAGCGGGTGCGCAGACGCAAGCAGGTGATGGATGTAGTCACGGAGCAGACGACAAGAGTCTGAGGTGGAGGTGTGGATCGTTTGGAGATTAGATTTCTGAGCCATTACTGGATTCCGCGACGACGTTTTGAACTGGACAAATTATTTCACGCAAGAGCTTTTGATCAGGACTCGTTTTGATGGGAGATTAGCAAATTGTAAGTGTCAGGATTTGTTTTTGTAGCTAAACTATAATTTAGATTTTAAGAGCAAATCTGACCAAATGTGGACCATCTGCAATTTGTGTAAGTCTCCAAAATTCACACTTTGTATGTTTGTGAGTGAAGAAACACACCTCAGGCATGCAACTTTGTTTTTTTTACACTTCTATATTTAAACGATCCACTTGCACACCAACTACTATATTACAATGTCCAGCAGCTACTAAGCTGTTTGACAGTATTCACAAGACGTCAGGAGTATACCCTGTCATTTTGGGTCTTGTGTTTAAGGATTAGGATTTTCTTAGGTCCATACTGACCCAGCCTCACACTGTGATCCAAAAAGACTTGGATGCCAGGAACCATCTTGGCTCTTACACTCAGTCCTTTCAGATTTGCATTTAACTGGACAAAGGCTTGTGACCGTACTGGTCTACTCCTGGTCATTTTAAATGTCTTCCCTTCCTTCCTGTTCAGTTAGCCTGCGGTAACATTTTTGCTTTGCTTTTTGTTGGACTGGTCTCTTCAACAAAATGTCGTGTTAGTCCATGTTTAGCTTGGAGGACTGAATAAGGTCTCCAGTTTCAGACGACAGACCACAGTCCATTCTCAGGCCAAGACTCACATTCTGATGTGCTTCTCTGTGGCTCCTTGCCCCGAATGCAAACAATACGTCACTGAAACCCAGAAGAGCTGCTGAATTGTATTTTCCATTATAGGTTGCTCTCGCTACTTTTAAAATGTTCACCTCTCAACATTTTCATACTTTGGCATCAGGACAGGCTGCTTGTCCCACCAAATCAAGAAAGCTAAACTACAAATGTCTACAGATCCACTTTTTGTGCAAATTCAACCTCTTCAGACTCAGATCAAACAAATTTCACTGTCAAAGAGTTACTTCCACCATCAACAATTATTGTATTCATGACGGGGAAAATAGACCATACAAATCATGCAGGCCCTATGCAAAAAGTAAATATCCCTTAAATCTAAAGACTACAGTCAGATAACGGCAAGTTTAACATAACAATGATTAAAAAAAAATATAGTGGCCAGATCACAGGAGAGCAAGAGTTAAACAGTGGAATCTGGCAGTGACTGACCGACGACAAGGAGCTGAAATACTAGAGTCTGATTTCTCGATGGAGAAACGGTGGTTGATTGGTAACAGGCTGCAGCTGTGAGAGGAGACCAGAGAGGCAGACTGAAGAAGAGAGAGAGAGAGAGAGAGAGAGAGAGGATGTCACAAGGGGGCGAGGGAGAATAAACAGGGAGACTAGGAAAATTGATCTAACTGAAATAAATAACTAAACACAAGACAATAATCAATAATAGACACAGTCTAAGTTAAGCGCAGACTAAACTGAGTAAAGCAAAAATAAGGCTAATGAAACTTGGACAAAGCCAAATAATGAAAATAACAAATCCACATAAAGAAGTAACATAACTAAAGACTCCAAACAATGATGGATATGGCATGATGGTGCATAATGCCATCAAGCATTGTAATGCCTGCCTATGAGTCCATGGTTTATGTTGTGCCCGATTCCCAAAGCTAAAGGAGGTAAAGGTGGGCATTCTGACCCTCCAGCCCCCTTTGGATGCGACAAACACTTCAGAAGCCAGTGACAGACATTTAACTTCAAATTTAAAGATCAAAATAGCTTTTGTGCATTATTTACATAATTTACACATATTTCTAAGTAAAAACACTCATTTACCATTTCCTAAAAGAGTTAGTCACAGATTCGCCTCTCTTTACAGGCAGAGTAACCAAAATGTTCTTCTTACTGTTTCGTGTTAATGTTGGTTGCCACAAATGGAGGAGACCTGTTAGTAATTGACACCTCAGCTGATGTGATAAAAACCTCCATATCAGTGTCAGTGTGTCAAACTGCAGCTCTGGACCCACATCAGGTCTTTATAGTGTGTCTACATGTCAGGCTAACAGCTTAAACAGGGCTGGCTGCCTGTCTTGATGGAAATCGTGTGTTTTATGGCCTGTGTTGCCATTTACTCCGCCGGCGCTGAAGCCATGACAGCTGAAGCCACGTCTGCCACAACGTCAACCCCAAACACACACGCGCCCGCTGTAAAGCATCTGAATCGATTTCTTTTAAAAACCTGTTCCCCGCCGCCTTATTGGGTGGTTTTAGAGATATATGATGCACCTTCAGCGCCAGAGAAGGAAAAATGGCTGGCCGGCGGAAAGCCCATTTGTCCGGCTTGATGATGCGGTGGGCCTGTCAGCGCCATTAGTGGGAGAAAAAAAAAGGGGGGGGGGCAGAGCTAGGGGGTACCTCACCCCATTTGGCCCCAACATGCTGCACGGCCGTAGCTGAGCTCAGGGGGCATAAATCAAGATGATTCTCAGCACACCTTGACCTCTGACCTTGCCACAATTCACACCAAGATGAGACACCGCGCAGCAGAAAGCGAGGGGTGATGTAACACGGGAAGGTGTAGCTCGGCGGCTACACGTGTGCTAATGCGTGCATCCGTTGCGATTAGTCACCGCTGTCCGGATTGAGGCGGTCGTCTCGTCTAAACGCTCCGTCTTTACGAGCCATTAATCCTCCACTTGGACCATTTTCATTACCGCCAAACCACGCTTTGGAGCCACCAGCTGCATGATGCTGCATAGTGGAAATTAATAACCCAACCGCCCCGTCTCTGCCTCACCGTTGCCCCACCGAATCCCCCACCCCCTGCAATTCTACCACCCACTCTGGGCTTTGCATGACGGGAGGCAGGAGAGAAGCTTTCCGCTTTCAGACACCCTTTCTTCTTGTCTCCAGTTGCCGCTGACTCCCCAAAGTAAGACAAACAACTCATCCTGAACGTTTAGAATTCCCCTCGTGCCTCGGCGCTGGGATGTAGCCTCAAGCGAGTGGCAATGAAGAGAAAGAAAGGCCGGTGACAGAGAAGGAGAGAAAGCAAAGTGAGGTTGGGTTCTAGTGGGTATATTAATTCTTCACAGAGTGGAAAATCACCCACAGGGTCCCTTCAATAGCCTCTAGGTTCCCTGGTAGAGCATGGAAAGGAATTAGAATTAAACCAACAAATATTATTTTGTGATGCCAAAACCTAGAATAATCCCTTCATGTCTTTGCATGTTGCTCCTGGGCTTTCTTGTAATGTCTCAAAGTCATCTTGGTCAGTAGTTTTCAATGCTTTCTGGTGGTTGGAGTCGAGTCACAGCATCTCTACCTCAGCAGAAGCACATGAAGGTGGTTTGGGCGTCTGATCCGGTTCCTTTTGGAGGTTTTGGGAGAAGGTCCGTCCCCACTGGCGTCTCAACACCTTGGAGTCTCCCAGAGACAGAGAGAGAAAGAGAGAGAGAGAGAGAGAGAGAGAGTCTCTGGGGAGAAACAGGAACAAATAATTACTTTATTGTCAGCTTGTACGGAGCATTGTCTTAAAATTTCATTCTGACACATTGAAAGAGTTCAGAAGAAGCTAAAAATAACAAAAGGCAGTTGATCAACAAAATAGAAAATTCACATTCATCTTCATATATATGCATACAAACATCCATTCTGTACAGTTTCCAGTTATGTTGGGGTTTACAATCAGGACCTTTACCAAATTATTAAATATAAAAAGTCAGACAAAGGCAAAGTGTAAAGACTCATTGAAGCATCTCTGTCTGAAGGCCTCAGCGGTCACAGCTTCATGTCCTCTTATGAAACATCCATCGTCTCTCCTCCAGGAATGACCAATGCATCAAAGCGAGAGAAAGCACTGAAAAGTTTGATATCATATTTTCGGTTGCAGCTTGCCATCGGTGAAGAACCTTTCTCATTTCCTGTCCAGCGCATCGTTGACAACATACATAGGAGCCTCTGTGATATGAATTGCTGCAGGTCATCCATCACCTTCAAGCAAACAACACAACCAGAGGCAAGTACCAGGAACTTTGTTGAAGACAGTTTGGACGTTTCGTATCCTTCCTTAATATGTATATCAGTGCTACGATGAAGCTAAACTTTTCTGGAAATAAATATTCAGTCAATAAAATATAAAATTCAACTCTGATCTTTGGATTCATCAGGATCTCTTCAAAAGCAAATCGATATGTTTTAATATTCGAGGGCAACTCGCTCGGAGGCCTCTTGAGTCTTTCGGCCGCTCCGCATAATGAAATGATCAGCGTGAGTCGGGGCCGGGCCCGGTGGCCCCGCTCCGTGTCTGGGCTGGCCCGGGTGTGTGTAGGAGAGGTGGTAAAGATGGCCGCCGCGACCTCAGCCCAGCGGAGAGGATTAGATGAGCCGAGGTCTCTCGAGGTAGCATCGGTTTGTTTATCATGAAAATTACTGCATAACACATCGCTTGTGTGAATTGTACACCACCATGAAAAATGTATTTTTTTTTTCTTAGAATTAATGATGCCGATGAATAATAGCCTTTGTATAGTTTAGTTTTTGAACAATTTTATGCTTAGAGTGATTATAAAAACCGAAAGGAGAAAATGAATTGTTGTTTCCCCTTCTGGACTGTGACAGCTCATAATTATTTTGTCTCTTTATGTCCGGTGCCTTCCGCGGACAACAGGCTCATAAACTAAAAAGATGGATGAGGCGTTTTCTGCTGTCTTCTGTTAATGATCTCATGCAGTTTTGGCAATGACATCATTGTAGACCTTCTGCGGTCATCAATCAGTCCAATCTGGAAGCTGTTATCCGACGAGCTGGCAAGCCATCGACCCGGGACCGTCTTCAAGCTGCATGTGGGTGGGTGGGTGGTGGGGAGTGGAGAGGGCAGGGTGGAGCAGGTTGGCTTTACATGCCCAGAAAGTTCAGAGTACCTTCAGGCAGATTTGAACCCATGACCTCCCGGGTGTTGGTTCTCAGAGGTTCTCCTGTGCGATTGGCCCAGGGTTCTGTGTTCTGGCCTATCCAGCTAGCTGATCTGCAGGGACCAGACCAGCGCTAAGGTCTGGCCTCTTCTTCTTCATCCCACCGCTGCAGGCTATCAACAAGCAGCTGCAAGTGGAGGAAGACGGAGCAACAGAGAGCAGAACTGCTTTTTCTCTTCCTCCCAGGTCCTGCTCTGGCGCTGAGAGGCTTCAGGGAAGGTGTTTGTGCTACAGAGTGGCTTCAGTGAGGGACCTATTGTTCTCCTCCCAGAGGCTCTCAAATCAATACCTCATCTCTCCGTTTCTCTCTGCGAGAGAGAGAGAAAAAAAGAGAAAACGGCGCCACAGAGGAAAAAGGCCCATCGACTTCACAGGGTTCGCTTTCATGATTCATGCCACTGGAGAAGAGAAAGAGGGAAAGGGGAAGAGAGAGTGGCAGGGAGGAGGGGGACACTGCGGGGGCCGGTGGTATAAAGACACTAGAAAAGGGAAGCGACCTCTGGGTCATCGCTCTCCTTAGCACCACACAGTCGGCCTATCTATAGCCGGAGAGCCCAGGACGACTGATCTTATTGTCTTAGAGGAAGAAAACGAGGCTGACCCAGGGAGGCGTTGATGCTGTCAAGCTAATTATAGCTCATCCATTCTAGAACCAGGGAGTTCATCTAGCTGCTGCACTGAAATACTCTTCTCCCATCATATGCCATTAAAATGCTAGCTCTGCACAGTTTAAGACGCAAGCATTTCTCCTGGACCACAAGCACTCAGATTGATCTAAATGAAGACGATCAAACTGGGTTTAAAAACAGCCACGACCTGAAATAAAAAGTAAAGTCCGACATTTTCCAGTTCATCTTGAACTTCAGCCAGACATGAACCTGGGAGCTCCGCAGTAGATGTTCATTTCTTCACCACTTCGCCTCGACGCCATGCTTTCGGCGCTCCGCCGTGGATTACGTCTTCCGCAAATGTGAAAAGGAAAATGTAATTCGCCTTTTCACGGGGGGAGCATCTTTATGGCTTCTCCCTACACAGGTGTCTCTGCGTGAGCGCGCCAGATAGAGACAGAAAGGGAGCCTAAGATGTCTTAATGGAGTTATGCAAATGCAGGAGGCCCCATAATCCCTGGGCTAAGTATTCCGCCAGAGATGTGGACCGTACAGCTGCGTACAACGGGGGATCCGCTGCGCATTTCCTCTCGGCTTGTACACAGAAAGCTTTGATACAGCCATATATCTCAATCCACGAGTTGTGAATACCTACAGCAGTTCCCCCCTCAGCCCCTCCTTCATGCTACCTGCCTGCTGCTTCCATCAGCGCACGTCTTTCCTCGCCAATAAAACTTATGATTTCTAGTCGCTGGCAGACGTCCAGAGTGTATTCAAAACACATTTTCGGCACATGTGAACATATGCATTCAGTGTGTCGCTATTTATAATGCTGCCTGCGTGGGTGTTTGTTTACATGTTTATGGGTTATGCCATATGATTTTGTTCTCTGGAGAGCAGAGGGTTTCCTACGCTCCGCTGCTTCCAGGGGTTTCAGATTTATGTGCAGGTTTGCTTTTATTGTGCTTTATGGTTCTCCGCTGGATGGGTCTGCCACGTTCCAGGGTTCCTGCTCCAACGCGCCGGTGCAATGTGCAAACGAAACGAAACTCGTTTGCATGTCTCCTACGTCGGCGCGTGAGTCAGCCAGCCTGCAGAGTCTCCTCCGCTGAGGGGGTGACCCCGAGTTCACAGGGAGAAAAAGAAAGGAAGGAAGAGAGACACGTCCTCCCTTCTTTCGGTGACTCACACCCCCAGCGTGAGCGCAGGCCTCTACCCACAACCCCCTGCTGCTTGTTTAGAACAACAACAGTGGGATCTCAGAGGAGCTGGCAAGGAGACGGCAGCAGACGAAACAAGGGAGGAAAAAAGAGAGGAGGGGGAGCTGGGTACTTCCTGGGATCTCTGCTTTGGTGGTACCAAAAGAAAACGAGTAGAAGTGATGTTAAAAAAACACACACAGGGAAAGCAGTAGTTCCCGTTACACTTTTTCCACATTTAGCATGCCATAGCAGCAACTCTAAGGAGTGAAGAATCCTGAGTGGTTCTTCTTTTTACCAATAAAGCTAAAGGGCAGAGAGCTCCAGAGTCTGGGGCCACAGCTGAGAGGGCTCTGTCACCTTTGGACCACACCTTGGTCACATGACCACAGGTTTAGAAGAGACGTAGTCAAAGTCTTAACAGACAACAGCCAGTTGTTGGGTGTTGACAACTTTTTTCACACAGAGCCAGGCTGGTTTGGACGGTTCATCTCTGCTCTCACAGCCCCGACATGTCTACAGACATGAGGGCTTGAATCAACGTGAAGGCGTGATAGTCGCAGGGTTGCAAATGAGTTTCAACACACAACTGTTGACTCTCCTCCAATCTCATTAAGATGTGTTTAAGGATGTCTAATGGAAATTGATCAGTCATTAGGATCATTTTGGGTTAATCCAATTAATCAATGGCAGCTGATTGAGGATGGTGGCAGAACAGATCCATCGCAGCTCCGGGTTGGTCCCGACACTTTGTCACTGACAGCTCGGCTGTCAGCTGCAGTTATGGAGGACTTTTTTAGCACATGTGTCAAATTGCAGGTCTGCATGGGAAATGAAAAACAAGAGCAGATTCAGCTTCATCCTAAAGCAAACTTCTGAACAGGATTCTAATTCTAATCTAATTTCTGCATGTATTCACTTGTTTACCTTAAACGACATGTTGTGGGAACAATCTGTAGAACCTCCTGCCTCTTTATTGAAATCTTGTCAAACATTTGAACTGGTACAGAATCCAGCAGGCAGAGCAGATTAGATTTCCTAAAAACCGAGGCAGAAAATGCGCAAAACATACAAAATGCAGATAAAAATGAGAATCGGAATTTAACATATATAATTTCACATTAGAGGATAAAAGCTTTGGATTATTTCATTTTGTACATGTGTCTTCATTCCAAATATCTACTTTGATTTTCCTCTTGGGTATAAAAAAAAAAGAAAGAAAACAAAATCACACTTTTCTCTACATTCGCCCGCTGATGTAGCCATCAAGTTAAATATTTTGCTGTGCAGCAGGGAACCAGCCCGCAGCACTACTGGGTGATTGGCTGAATGATCGCTTCAGTCCGGGTCAGGGCCTGTGGTGTGAGAGGGTGGAGCTAGAGGCTGTGGGTCAGCAGAGCAGTGGCCCGTGGCTGGTTTCCGACAGTCCACACGAGTGAGAGAACGAAAATATATAACTATATTGACCATGGAAGGCCAAGCGTTGTCCGGAGCCGAGTTAGAGCAGGTCGAGTTTATAGGGCAGAGAAGATCACCGTCCAATAGTTTAATGCAACGCCTCTCAGATGTCATTTGCACTCGGAGATACAACACAGCTAGAGGTGTTAAATGTTAAACACAGCACGATCAAGAAAGGAAAGATTTACCTTCCCATCACATCCACCAAATACAGACACGAGTTTCTGGTTCGACACTCAGAGCCGCCACAGAAACCTGCCTTGCTCAGGTTCAGTCCAGGCAGATTAGATACTTATAAATGCCAATTTTAAGAATAATCATTTGCCTCAGAATCTTTTTGACACTCAAAAAAAGAGAAAATGTCACCGCTACTGGCTATGAGACATAGTAATATGTTTTAATTACCAACTTAAGTTAGTTGTATTGTCTCAAAGTGATCAGGTGATCATCTATCTCTCATCTAACATCCATACCAGTAGGTGGTAGTAATGCACACCTTCAGTTTTCTTGCTAACCCAAAAAACACCAAAAGCGGAAGAAGTCGAAGATTAACTCTCTCATTGCCACCAATAGGCAAAATGATAAAAGTGTCAATGGTATCAAAGAGTTCATATTCTATCAGCCCCATTCATATCTGAAAGATGAACTCCATGACAACAAAACCGATAAACCAGTCAACCAACCAACCAACCACTGAAACTAATTAACCAATTAATAAACCGTCCATTCAAACATCCGTCTCGATGTTAACATTTATCAACTATTGAGACATTCAACCAACAAGCAATGAACAAAACCAATCAACCAACAAACATTTTCATTTAACCGCTGGAGTCAACTAATTAACCAAACCATTTTATCAAATAGTCAACCAACCTGCTTGATTAATTGATCAATCAACCAACCATTCATCCGTCTAATGCAACATCTAGCAAATCAACTAGTTAAACAGCCAATAAAGCAAGAAGCAAATGAACCAATCGACTAACAAAGTGAGAACCTAAACAACTTGCCATGTTAATGCAGCAGGAAATTCATCCAGCAGCAGGTCCAGTGGCTGAATCAAGAATTTTCTGCAGGCTGCAAGTTTAGAAACCATCTTAAACAATCTTAAATTTAGCTTGAGTGTGACAAAAAGTCAAAACAGGGTCCTATAAAACTAGATGCTCCAAGCAAAGCAGCAGGAATGGAGTAGATGATGAAGGACGAGGCCACAAAGCTGAATATGGAGAATAAAGGTCGAAAGAAAGCACAAAACCCTGAGGGACGCCATGGCACAGAGGAGTCAGGCTGCTGGAGGTTCAGGATATGAAATCTGAACTCAGCTGATATTATAAGAACCGTTTATTCCATAAGACGTTTTTTACACGTTTGTAAAGAGTAACTGAGTCGTAGAACAAACAGAAACTAACATTAAACAGCATAGAACGTTTTCTGTTTCTAAGTGTCTCTGTGATAAACTGAAAAAAAGTAAAGAGACAATCTTTAATGAATCGGTATGGATTTTTGACTTGATACTATTCCCCCACAGAGATGCACAAGGAAGTGGAAGGGATTTAATTGGGGACTCAGGAAAGGGACAGAAAAGGGCAGTCGTGAGTAGAATGGAAAGAAAATCTCCCAAAATAGAGGAAGGAATGCCGGGGTAAAAACCCCGACGACGTGGACGACTCACGTATCCGCATGACCTTTTTGAGAGTGAAAATCTCTCGCGTGTTAAGGTTGTCGAACATTTTACCAGTAAACAGACACGGCTGAGATATGTAAAGCGGCGAGACCAGATATCTAGATTTGATTGAATAAAAACGGTGAAAGTACTCCAGGTGAGACGAAGTGAGCAGACGATAATTGAGCAACCTTTTGCGCCAAATACGCACCACACGAGTGGGTTTTTTTTTTCCCCCCCGTTTTTCCCCCACTTAACCCTGCCTCTCCACAAATGTTTAAAGGGCTTCATTCTGCTAAATTGTGCTTAAAAAAGGGCAAACTGCACTCATCCACACTGCTGGTTAAGTAGAGAAGCAACCGAAAACAAAAAAAAAAAAGCCCAAGAACAGGTGAGTGACAGCGTGGCCCCTGCTTGCTAAAGCACTCCATTGAATTATTTAGCTCCTGCATAAACATTTCCCTCCTGCCACCGGGAAGGAAAGGGCCTCCTCTTCCTGAGTTATGACAGTAAACCAGGTTTGGCGGCGGGCCTCTTCAAAAATAATAGGCCTTTAAGGGCTTGAGTTAAAGCAGAGGGAAGATTCTCCCTGACAACTCACTCGGCGGCGGCGGCGGCGGCGGCGGCAGTCGCCGAGCTCCACAACCCAAAGCGCCCAAGGGGTCTTAGGGTAGTAATGAAGGACCATTCTGCTTACTTCATAAACTTGTCACATCTCCTTTCCATTTTATTTCCTGAACAAACCTGATTATTTCTCTCCCCCCGCCTCACCCAACACTTCCACGGCGCGGGTCAGTTAATAAATATATCAGTTTGCCATCCCTTTAAAAAAAAAAAATTGCTGCAGTATTAAAAAAAAAAAAAAAAAAAAGCGGCGTGGGAATAAAATATGGATGAGGTTGCCGCGGTGCTCCAGGTGTGTCAAGTGTGATTTAATATGAAGGACAGGCCACACAGCGAGGGAGGGGAGATAACTGACGAGAGCACTGGCGCACAGCGTGACCTCTGACCTCCGAAGAGCAGCTAGTCAGCTAATACTGCTGGGCGGAGCCTCACCAACAGAGCCTGACCAATTAGCAGCCAGGAACAGAGCCTGACCAACCTATCAGCCTCTCTGATCACCTAGAAGTCACATCAATCTGTTGGCATCTGCTGGAATCCAGTTTGTTGTCGCCATGAAAGGAGTCAACACTAAAATATTTTGTGAATTAAATCAGGATTAACTGATTAAAACGAAATGTAATTATATGAAGGTTTTGAGCCAAACAGACAGTTTTTACGGAGCGAGATCTTTAAAGGTTTCCCAACGTGTTGGATGGTTTAAAAGCAGCAAAATCCACATATTTTGGTATTTAAATAAATGAATAAATACAGAATCATAAACCCTAAAGTTCTTATCCGATCAAAGTTATGGTTTGAGAAAATGCCCTGTTACATTTATGTAATGAGTCTCCTTCGATGTGTACTTTTCCAGATTTTCTAAGGTTAGAGATGTAAAGAGGTAAATTATGTTTTGCGATACGACAAAATGAATTTGGAAATGTTTCATTAATGAATAACCAAGTCTTGGTACCTATAAAGCAGGATGTGCTCTGGACGTTTTCATACGAAGCTCCTGAATGTCCCCAATGTGGGACAGTAGAAAATATTTCTATTGATTTCCTTTAATTTAATTACAGTTAAACAACCAGTAAAGAAAAAGACCAGCAACCAGCGCACCGACCAATCAGGAAGCTAAGCCACCATCAACTAATAAACTAGTCAATTAACAAATAGATATCTAACCAATGAACCGGTTATCTCAAATAACTAACCAACCAGTCAATGCACCAAACAGCTATCTAGCCAACTAACCAATCAAATCACCTAACCAGTCAAGAAATCAACAAGACCAACAATTTAGCAACTATTATCAATTTGACTGAATAACTGGACGTCTCTGAGACCATAAACGTTAAGGTTCACCTGCCAGTCGGTTGATCGGTTGTTTGATTGGTTTATTGATTAATTGAATGGTTAGCTGGTTTATGTCTGCCTTGTTGTCACTCGATAAATGGGCCTTCATGTTGATTGGTTGGTTATGGAGCTGATTTAGGCGTGGCTGGTTGGTTTACAGCCATGCCAGCTGTAGTGTGTAGGTTGGTTATTGATCTGATCTGGTTCAACAAAATGAACCAATTGTTCCTCTAGTTGATTTGTTGGATGTTTGGTAGATTATCAATCGGTTTGAGAGGTTGACTGATCGGTCAAACCAGACAGCTGTTCATCAACGCTGTTATCGAAAATATCTGATCTCTTAATGTATTCTGGTTAATTTGCTTGTGATTTATGAAGGTTTTAATTTGGTATTTATCCAAGTTTTCCACGTCTTTCTCTCTCTAGAGCCCCAGGACAGGAAATGGCCTTCCTTTGGTTGAGCGGATGGAGGTTTATGGACCGTGAAGGCAGCCGCATCGCCTCCAAAACCTCCTGATGCCGGTCGCCTTGCTGGCTAATGTTTATACAGCTTCCCCTCATGTTGCCAGCAACTCTTTACACCTCCCCTTGTTTTCCACCTTGTCTCCCATCCCTGACCTCAGAGCGCCACCTCCCCCTCGTGCATCACTTCTCCTGTTTTTGTGCAAAAGTGGCAGCCTGCGTTCCCGGCAGAGAAACTCCCTGTTAGAGCACAAACGGTGAGCTGGATCCAGTCGGCAGCAGGGTTTCTCAGCCGCCCCGCGTGCCCTCTAAATCTGCTGAGCCCCGACAAAAAAAAAAAAAAGAAGCAAACTCTTTCTCTCTCCCGTCAAAAACTCACAAAGGGGCGCAGGAGTTGCTCTTGAACGGCGCGACACGACAGCTTCGCACGCGGGAAGCGCCGCCTCCTGCCATCCTCCGCGAGTGGAGCAGTCAGGAGCTTCACTCTTTCAACTGGAAACCTAATTTCCACCACAGAGGAAGGAGCGAGCTCTCCCACTTCCAGCTCCCACATTTGCATTTCTGCTTAACAAACAATCAGGCAGAAAGCCGGCGCTCTTCTCTCTCATTACCAGCAAACACACAGCCAGAACAAACCGAACTACGACCAGCTGATGATGGGCAGAGGTGGGCACAGTGGTCAGAAATTGTTCTCAGGTAAGAGTAACACTACTTTAAAATATTTTCACTCAAGTAAAAAGTAGCCATCTAAGTAATTACTCAAGAAAGAATTAAAAAAGTATTTGGTAAAAAGCCTACTCAAGTACTGAGTAACTGATCAGATTATCAATAATTTAATATTTAAAAATGACATCATCAGATGGACCAAATTATGAAGCCAAGTGAAAATGTTGGTATTTTAAGGATCAAAATGACAAAAAAATAAAATAAAATAAAGAAATAAAAAAACTAAATCAGGCATTTTTTGATTTTTCAAATCGGTTTCTTTCAATAGAAACTTATAAAACTTTAACAAAAACTGCCGGTGTGAGTCTGTCTGCTGAGTTTTTGGTTAAAATAAGTTTGTTTTTCATTCAGTGGGAAGAGAATCCAGAAATTTGGCTCAAGTAAGAGCAGAGATACTTCATAATGAAATTACTCAAGTAAAAATAAAAAGTACACTGTAGTAAAAATTTTTTTGTTTTTTTTTTTAATCAAAAAAGTTACATAAGTAAATGTAATTGAGTAAATGTAACTAGCTAGTGTCCAGCTCTGGTGACGGAGCTCAGTGGGCAGCATGGTTGACCCCAGTTGACCCCTGTGAGCCACGGGGACAAACTGTGTGGAATTCCTTTTCCTGCTTAATGGCTCCTGGTGACCCCTGGTTGCCGGCGCATATATATACATTCCACTTAATTAAGATGTGATTTTCTTTTGTTTCTTTTGTAAGTTTTATGCAAATATTTGTGATATTTATCGTTAGCAACTGTGTTGAGCATCCATACCCAGGAGTTTTGAAAGTCATTTCTGCAATTGATTCACGATACAAATCACCTGCACATACCCTCCACTCTTCACTTGTTATGACATTTATTGCCAAAAACCAATTGCTGCAACAGAAAAGTCAACCATCCATCCAATAGCTAACCCATTTACTGTGCCGATTTTACATCATCACCTCACACTGAATGTTTTAGTTCTTGCAGGATTTTGCTGAAGAAAATTTTAATAAATGTGTCTGTGATCATAAACCATATTTTTACTCTCTACTTTGACTAGACCCTGATCTTTGGCTCGATCAATCTGCCCACCATCTTCCTTCTACCTACTACAGACAAACCCCCCTTCCTCCCACAGCAGGATGCTGCCACCACCATGCATCACCATGGGGATGGAGCGTTGTGTCCGTTCTATTGTCTATGCGTCTTATTGTGACGCATCACTTCCTGTCACAATAAAACATGTTGAACTGTTGCGTTGCCAATAATGCCGGTTTTGTACTTGTGTGCGTAATATATTCAATCTGGATGGGAAGCAGCTGCTGCACACACACACCCACGCATGCACACGCAAACACACAAACACACATAGAAGCTGCAGCTGGCTGGATGACACATTATGGATGTGTTAATTCATCTCCTCTAAGTTGGTGTATGGTGTCTGCTGCTGGCCGTTCATTAATAGTCCTGTTTTAATTAGCCATTAATGAACCCACACCCCATGTCACAGATAGGACATGAAAAGTGTGTATGTGCGTGTGTGTGTGTGGATGTGGTAGCACATGGACAGCTCCATTCTCCCTCAATGGCTGCAGAACAATTGGGGGGCCGAGGGGCCCACTGCTAACTTCTGCGCTGCAAGACAATGGCAGTCACCCAACGTGATGCTCCACTGCCCCTACACACACATGCATACACACACACATAATCTGAGCCCAGCTCTCCAGTCCATCGCCTGCTTCCCTCCTGAAAGCAGCATGGCTGCATCTGATTGGCTGCGGCAGACGCCCGGCGCTGGTCAGAGTCCACGGCGACAGAAAAGGGATTAAATATAATTAGCATGAAGAATAAAAACAAACAAACAAGGATAGGGGACGGGGGTCAAAGAGGCAATCCGTCTGTCTCTCTTAATTAGCGTTGTTTACTCAGCGACACGTTCGGTTCCTGATTCCATGTTGGGTACATGCGCCGCGCGTGCAGACGTGCACCGAGCTCTGCTGCGGTGCAGTCACTCCGTCCTCACCGAATACATCACCGAGAACACACACCGACACCAGCCTGCGGTCTGTGGAGCTTAGAGAAATCAGATCTCAATCACCAATTAGACTCAGAGAAGACAGATTTCTATGAAAGACCGCAGAGATGGATTATTTACGAATGCAGGAAACATGGCAACACCACTGATCATCGTCAGTAATATCTGAATATCAGACAAGCATAATCTGAATAGAGAGAAAAAGGAAAATAAATTATGAGAAAAGAGAACAGTGGAAAACTTAGACTCTCTTCTTTACAGGATTATTTTAAGTCAACCACACTGGAGGGTTTTCAACCATCAGTAATACTGAGGCAATACTTTGACTAGGCAACTGGAAAACTGTCCGTTTTTGATTTTTGACCCTTCAGAGCTTTACTTGCTGGTGCGCTTTGGATTATTGCCCAACTCCTCTGAACAAGCCAGGCAGATTAGGACTAAAACTATTCAAGGTTCACCTTCCTCCTTTCAACTGTTTCTCTTTCCTCTGTGGAACATTATCCCTCTGATTTAACTCGGGTAAAATGACACCAGTTTACTCATGAAACACTGCTTGAAAAGTTCTTTTTTCATGTGTGGTTCATATGTCTTAATTGATACAATAAATAAAATATGCCTGTTTGATTCCTAAAATGTTAATTCCTAATTCCATTTAAAATTTGTTACAATAAAATCATTCAATTTCAGTTGAAGTGCTAGACGTATGATTATTTTTCATAAAATACAATCTGTCTACTACCACAAGAGCTGCTTGAGTACAGAAAAGAAAAACACAGACTGAGAACATGTTGCATTCCTTCAGTCTGTTTTAAGCAATAATTGTAAGCTTAGAAATGCAGCTAAGTGACAGGAAAGTGACTATTACAATGTTAATAACAGTAGAGTTGTGTTTTATTGTAATTTATTTAATGTGTTTGCATTTATTCTGCAGGCTAGACTCAGAAATGTCTAGAAAATCTTCATTTAAGGTCACATATTTACATTTGGCATAAAGGCTGTGATATGTTTTAACTTCAGGATTTAATTCTGAAGTAAATGAATCCTAAAAGTTTTGAAATGAAAGTTTTTTAAGAATTAAATTCTTAAAAAACTTAGAAATTCAGCAGAGATTTGGAATCTAGGTTTATAAAAAAACATCTCCTGTGATCTAACTGTACTGGAAACTATCCATCCTAGATTTCTTGGTAAGCATTTTTTTTTTATTCCAGTTCGAAAGTGAGGAAAAGTTGCTGAAGGGGGTTTTTAAAGTTTGCGAATCACAGAAAACCCATCTCTGGAAGTTGGCAAAAAGCAGAGCTAACTTTTCTGTTTCTGCGCCGCATGTTTCCACATCCTGTTTACAAGAAGTTTTCCACTAAGCCAACCTGACAAAAACTCAGGAGCTCAAGGCACATGTGCGTTTAAGCATCTCTGCCACCGATTCCAAAAGCCCGAGGCTGAATCCACAAATTTGTAAAACAAACCTTTACAGGCAGGAAGTGTGTCTACAAAACTCTCCCTTTCGGTCAAACTCTACAGACACAGAGCGAACGTACCGATCTCAGCTCACCGGCGCATGGAGCTCTAGCAGCGCGCCAATGAGGCGAGCAGAACAGCAGACTATTGATCTGCACATGTATAAATATTTGTGATGAGATGATTGATGATGGGATTTTTAAATCTCTTTGGCATTGCAGAAAAAAAAAATTGCATTTGCCTCCAAGTATCTTCCCATCCCGGCGCTGAGCGCTGCCCCCTGGGGAACTCATAGCTGCAGTGGGGGGTCAGTGAAAACTGGGCTGAATCACAGTGATTAAGGATCTGCAAATCAATAACTGCTTTATATTAGATTTACTTACCGTCCTCGGAGCGCGGCGAGTCAGCAGAAAGATGCGGAGGGGGGGAGAAATGGAGTCAGATCCCGCTAAGCGTCGGCAGATTGGGCGCTGGTAGAAATCGTTAGGCTCACATCAAGTCTTCCAGGCGTGATAAGATAATATAATCATCTCTGAACGAAACAAAGGAGCCAGGGCGGCCCCTTTTGTTTCTGCTGATTTCAGAACTTCTTCTGTTTGTGGATGTTGAAGCGGCGAGAAAAAAAATTAACTCAAACCCCGTCAGGAATCAGATTTGATGGATGGGAGATGATGTGACGAGGCTTTTGTTTTCAATAAGGCCGGGGGATTACCAAACGGAATGACCGGATGCACATGGATTGTACTAAAATGGGATTCTTGTAGAAATAAATGATAAAAAAAGAACTAATCTTTGGTATTTATACGGTGACAACTACAGCTTGATTAACAAAAAGTGACAAATATATTGTGATCCATAACACAGTGATAATAGATAGAAAACAATGTAACAAGAACGACAAAGTACTGAAATAAAGCAACGATTACAAAGTAACAAAAGTCACAATTTTATCATAAACCTCTACAAATTGAACAAAAAGAAGTAAAGTAGCAAAAGCAAAGAACTGTTTCTGCAAATCCTGATATTCAAACTGTAACATTTCAAATGATAAACTTTTTCCAACTCATCTGCATTTCATAACTCACACATACAGCATCACGAGAAAAGATAAGCTTGAATAAAACTTACCTGAAACAACCTGAAAAATTCTCCTGAAAACAGATTCAATTTTTTTTATTTTTCTTAATTCTCTCCAGTCTTCGACTAAAAAAATGCCAAATGAGGTTTAAAAGTTGAGTGGAAGGAAAAACAGTGTTAGAAGAAGCAGGGATATCCCCTGCCTTGTAATCAGAATGCTGCATCTGAGCACATGCATGGAAAGTTTGGTGGAAGGAAAAGGTGTCGTTGGGAAATGGTGCTTATAGCTTGGCGCTTGCTAGCTAATCTGGATCCAGGCATCATTCCAGAAAGTTTAGTGGAAGGAAAAAGAAATTAAATGTGGAAAAGAGCATCAGTGATAGCACTCACTCACTTAGAGACAATCATGATGCAAAGTCAATTCAAGAGTTTGGAGGCTTATAGACTGTTGCATCCAAGCATGTTCATGGAAAGTTTTGTGGAAGGAAAAAAGAAAGCACACCCAACAGCAGCTGAATCAAGCAGGCTGATTCATCTACAGCCAGAGTCGGCGCTTCAACATGTCATGTGACATCGATGTGTCGTATTTATGTAGTTGAATATTTTACATCTTCCTGATGACATCCCACTGTTGGAGATCCACCAGCAGTCAGAGAATGAACTCATCTCTGGAGACAATTAGCCGCTCTCTCCTTGAACACACACCGCTGCCATTACTGCTCATCTCCATGGCGACACCATGCCCCCCCTGTCCCCTCCACCACCACTGTTCATCTCACAGTAAATCTAAATAGCTGAGCGCCGTTAACCCGCTCACCTCTTCTTTAGCTGACTGTGGGTTACGGGGGGGGGGGATGTTTGTTAGCACACAGCAGAGCTGGGGTCATCCTGCGGGGCGGCGGGGGTCATCGGGGGGAAGGAGGGGCTCTTGTCCATGGAGCTGTCCTCAGGTTGTCTCCATCATGGAGTTGTGGGGCCACGGTGCGCTTCGCGCCTCTGATTGGACTCGATCAATGAGCCGGCAGAACCCGGCAGAACCCGGCCGACTTGGTTAAATGTTATTGTTGGGAGCCATTACCCCCACAATCGGCCCGCTTAATGCGAGAAAATGACATTCATTAAACGGCTCCGCGGGGAGGCCCCCGGGGGCTCGGCTGCAGCTGACCCTCATTCACCACCCAGTGAGTGGGGTGTGAGGGGGACGAGGGGGGGGATCATGTCAAAGGCTCGCCTCCCCCCTACACCTCCCTTCGCCTCTTCCTTTACAAGCATCTGTGTGTCTCACAAAGTACCTGAGACGGAGAATGATCCGGAAAACCGGGATGATGACATCATCAGAGAGCGAGACGGAGGCCCAATAATGAGTCACACTCCACACACACTCTGATAATGTATATAAAACACTCAGCCCAGTAGAGAGAGCGAGAGGTGGAGCGGTGTCAGCATCATCTGATGCCGAGTCCCTGGGAGAGAATATTTCTACAGGCGGCTGTCCGCCAACGCAGAGCCTTCCTTTGTCTGGCTCTTATTCGTGGTGAGGAACGCGGGGACGGCAGCAGGTCGGGGGGAGGAGGACAGCCGTGGCCCCGGTTATTTCTGTTCATACCGCATCAAACCACGCAGCAGGACAAGCGCCGTCACTGCAGAAAGGAGATCCTTCAGCATCTTCCATGTCTCAAATATGAGAATTTTGTTTAAGTTGGATTTTTTACTTTCCTGGAAGTCAAAGGTGTACCTACTGAACACTTACTGGAAGGGGGGTGAATATTTAGATACTTATATTTTTGACAGATAAAAAGAAATTTTGTTGATCACAACCGTTTTGTAAAAGGAAAAGGAGAATGAAATACTGAAGGGAGTGAATAGTTTTTATATGCACTGAAAATTTCCTTAGGATTTGTTTGGTCATGTTTGAGGTGCCAACAGGTTGAACTAGACACTTAGCTAGCTACCCTCGGCTAACTCATTCACATGCAAAATATTAAATTTTTACCAAAGTAGTCAAAGTCACAACTGATCCCTGGAACATCTCTGGATGTGTTTCACTTGTTACTTCATAATACTGAAAAAATAAGCATATTTCGCTTAGTATCTAGTGTAGCTACTTAGTGATAGCTTAAATGTTAGCATTCAATAAATATTTGTTGATTAAATGCAGCTAGCTGTGGAGGCTTATTGAAACCAAGTATTTATGGACACCACGCAGCGCGACATCACGAGTGGAAGATCCCTGCAGGAGAGCAAAAAGCTGCTGACTGACGAAGACGACCGTTGGTTTTAGCCGTCAAGTTGTCAATATAACACACCAAAACTTAAATGTACGCTTGATATATAAAAGGAAAAGGGAAGCAGTGCTTTGCTGCTAATTGTCAACACTATGACAACTAGAAAAAAAGGTCAGGAAATAGTTTTCATTAACAAAAAAAATGGCGAGGGAGATGGGAAGTATTTAAGTTATGCTAGCTTGACTTTGGCAGCCGTAACATGTAGATATGATGTGGAATTCGGTGCGTTTCGGTTCAGTTAAATAAAAATAAGGTGACCTTCACACCAACTCTGACAGATCATCAGTAGAGCAGGTGGTTAAATTGGCTAACAGCAACATCAGCAAAGTAAGCCTAAAAACATACTATTAGGACAGAATGTTCTGTTATTTGTGTGGGAAATGTTTGAGTGGTTTCTGGTGTTGAATCCTGAAACATATAGTGGCATTGTTGTCAGTTGTTATGGCAACGAGTCTGTATGTAACGTAGCCAATGCAGAGAGCGAGAAAAAAGTGAGAGTTGTTAGTAGTTAGAGTTAGAGTTCAGAGGTTTTTCTGCGTTATTTTTTCCTTTGCCCATCCAACACTAACACAAGAAAAGAACAGATATGTAGGAGTGAAGAAAAATGTTTTTCCTGAATGTTTTTGGAAAAAAAAAACAACTTACGTAACTTATGATTACTAGAGCTTGACCTCAAGAGCAAACAGACAGCTGAGGTTCTGTTTCCACCATGAAAGACTGGAGCAGTCCCTCCACTAATGATGACTGAGCTGAGATGTCCTGTAGCTAGTAGTTAGCATCAGTAACTGGTAGAAATGACCAGCATGGCCAGTTTAACCCATTAATGCCTGGAATCTGTAGACTCCAGGGTAAAATGTCAGCAGACGGGGGAACTATAGAAGAGCCCAGATTTGGGGATCAGACAGAAATCTAATACAGTAATTACACAAAGCAATAGTTTAATGACATTTTCTCGATACTAAACTTGCATACGGTGCAGTGTGAGCCTAGCTCATCAGAGAGAGGTGCAATAATTATCACAGGCACCTGTTATGGCACAGAAACAGGTGGAGCTCCAGCATTTGTGATCTCACATCTCAACGGATATTATGGGGAAGACGCGCACTCGTCTGTGTGCCGCTTCCATTTTTGTGCCAAGAGGCTAGGCGTGTGTGTGTGTGTGTGAGTGTGTGTGTGTGTGTTAGGTGCTGAGTTAAGCCTCTGATTGAGAAACAAGCCACAGTAGCAACATGCTTTGCTGATTCCCCCAGCATCTGTCTCAACCAGCATGGGGCCTCCATGCGTGAAGGAGGAGGCAGCTACCGAGAGACACCGTTCCTTCATCTCCTCTTCCTTTCCTCTGGCTATGGGGAATGAACATCTCTCTTTTACTCTCTCTCATGTCTTGGAGGAAGGCTTTTAGAAAATATTTTCTTGGTTTGCCTTGCAGGGGACAGACCTGTCCTGGTTAGACCCCGCCTCTCACCCAATGACCACAAGGGATAGGAACTAGGATCCTTCAAGCGTAAGCCGGTACGGACAATGGATGGTTAGTCAGTGTTCGGTCACACAGCAACGGGGCATGCTTCTTTACCTGAAAAATGACAAAGTACACATAACCAAAATAAATCCCATTTTTTGATGTCATGATTAATACTGAAGGTCTAAAGCAGTGGCCCTCAAATGGCGGCCACATATTCCGGCCCACGAGTCGCCTGTTTCTGGACTCCTGACCACCAACTCACTGTCTGCAGGTTGGCCAGATCCTGATCCAAAAAACACTGAGGATATTGATACGTTCCATGTCTGAATAAACCACCCCTCTGTGACGTTGGTTTGGCATCGTCATCTGCTGACATAACTTTTATATGATAAATCCTTTCACATTCAATGTTCCCTATATGAGAAGCCTTACACAAATATGACGTGTTTGAGTTGGTACACGGACCAAAATGCAGACAGGAGCTGGGAGCATGGATCATGTAGAATGTTTCAATGGTAAAAAAAAAACATTATGGGAAAACTTCCAAGAAACCACAGGGAACACAGGAGTCCAGAACCAAAAGCCAACAGGATAAACAAAGGACGCAACTTAGTATGACAGGAGGAACCAGCAAAGAGTAACAGCAACAGAAGTGATTAAATACTGGGAAAAAGGATGTGGAACAATGAACCTGAGCTGACTGGCTCAAATAGAGTAACAAAGAATAACTAGATAAGAAATAAACTAGAATCACCAAGAAGGACTAAAAATAGAAGAAGACTGATCTAACAAAAGAAAGAGATTAAGGAGCAAAGAATAATAAACTTCAAAACTCGGGATCCTAACATATACTCCCTTCTTTTTATGTATTTGTTCTGTTACGAAAGCAAACATTCTTACTTTTGTATAATATTTTAATCAGATTTTGGAATTTTAACAAAAACCAATGAACAAAACACTGAAAACAAATTTACAGAACAAACCCATAAAATAATGATTTATTATTATATAATATTAACAGGCGCTGCCTCTCATACAGGTGTCAGTTATATTTGTGGGTTTTCGTGACGCACTCTCCAACTCACAATTAGTGGCAGTTTTTTGATATGGCCGACTTGGGCAATCACCCAGGGCGGCATGTTGAGGAGGGGTGGCATTATTGTGGTCTACACAATGGTCTACACTTCCCTGGAGGTATGAGCAGGTCTGGACTGGACCGGATCTTTGGGACTCTGATTTATTTCTTGTCTTGTTGATGAGGCAGTCTGGGCCAAGTTTCAGTTGTCAGAAAGAAGGTTGAACGACTCCATAACTGCAATGTGAACAGACTCTGGCTGCAAAACAGCCTTTAGTGATCACACATCCACCACTTCTGAATATTTGACACAAAGTGTTTCTGCTGATGGGTTTTCTCCGTAGTTGCATCTATGCATTATGTAGCGTCAGTTTAAAGTTACTTTTTTGAGGGTTTTTTCACATATTTGCAGTTCTACACACAGGAGATGAACGACTGAATTTTTTTTCTCCATTGTGAAAGGTCATAATCTAGATTGAAGCGCAAAAGATCATTTTAAAACTCCCTTATTGCTTTCTTAAGGTGATGGTCGTCTTCTAATCTTGGCATTGTATCTTGTGTTAAATATGTGTGGTTCCTATCTACCTGACTTATTCAGGTGATTGTTTACGTCTTCCTGCCTTTGAATTGTGCCAAGATGCTGCTTTTCAAGAGCTGATCACTCCGTTCACTGACAGATAGATGGACAGGAACTAATGCATCTCTGTCAGTATTTAAGTCGGTCAGGTCGACGGCCTTCTGGACTCCATCGTTCAACGCCAAATCCTTCCAAGAAACTTTTTCAGGTGAAGCTACTCTCATCTCCTTTGATTCCGGCCCTCTGTGCTCGTTCGTAACCGACACAATGGAAACCCGCGTCCAGGCAAGAGCTAAGCAAACAAACAATAGAGAGCTTGTGTCAAGAGAAAGAGGCATATCATTAACACCAGAGATGTAACTGAAAGGAGCCAATCAACACCTGTTTTTACTGTTATCGCACTCACACATAGGAAAAAAAAAAAAACTGTCAGAGCATCTAATGTGACATTTTTACCATAAAATTCACAAAATGCCAAGCGTTTACAGCTTGGAGAATCTAAAGCTTGTGTGGTTTATTCCTGAGAGCCTGGTGTTGCTCGAGCAAAGCTATATAAGGGAACAATAAGTCGGTGACTGTGGTTCTTCCAAGCGAGTCATCTCCAGCAGCCAGTCAAGCTATCATTATCTGTTAAAGAGCCTTCGTCCCTATGGATCATCATTACGAGGCGCATTAGAAAATACTTTGATTAAACTCCCCTAATCCAGCGCAGACAGCTGCAGTCCATTCACAGCTGCCTAATCTCCCAGCCACTAAATACCACCGAGACAATGGGCAACAAATGACAAGTTATGTGAAAGAGAAGGAGAGAGAAAACAAAGCGACGGAGAGACACAGAGAGAGAGAGAGAACAGATAATTCCCTCCATCAAAGGAGAGCGGTAAACAGCGCTCATGCCAGGAGACGGCTGATGCTTTCTCAGGAGTGAAAAACGGGCGGCAGAGAAGGAGGGATCGAGGGAAAGTGAGGGGAGAAATAGGAGGAGTGCGATGGAGGCGCGTCTCCCCGTCAGATGGGAGATGAAATGTTGCACGTGGAGGAGAGATCTCTTTCAGCGCGACTACAAACAAGGCGAGGCTGCTGATGGGAGATGCTGCAATCAAGATGAGAGGAAAGAGACAGAGAGAGAGGGGGGGGGAGGAGAAAAAACCCAGAAACTACTCCTCAATGGTACAAATCACCGCAGGGAGGTTATCAGGGCCGTCGGCAATCACTATAATGACAACATGGTGTGACATGATAGTTACAGCACTCATAGAAAATCATTCGCCCAGGCTGGGGAGGAGATAGGCAGGCGGGCAGCTTCATAAATACAAGTCTGGCTTGGAGAGTCACATTGTGTGTGTGAGTGTTGCTGCCCAGGTATTCAGGGTGACGAGTGTGTGAAGGATGAGCAGGCGGAGGCGTGACCGCACCGACTTGTTTGTTGTTTTCCTGCGGTTCTTCCTCTCTTTCTAGTTTTAAAATCAGATGTTGAACATGGCAAGAAAATATAAAAAGACATGCTGCATAATGTAATCTGTCACAAGGGCCCCATTGATGCACAGCACACCGACTAAAGTGTTATTGCATTAATCAACAGTCACAGCACCACAAATTACCGCCTAACCCTTCCACATGGATTCAGACCCGATTGTGTGAACTTTTAAACGCCACCAGTAGCACACAGATCATCTAGAGCGACTTTCAGTGTTCGTGTCCTGAAACCTGGCAAAGACATAAACAAGATGTTAGCAACGGTTCTCAAATGATGCTGCACGGTTTTGCTAATTTGCTACTTTGTGTCATTTAAGAAAAGAAAAAAATTGCCCTATGAAATGTTTTGTTTTTGTCCCATTGATTATATTTTTACATCTTACATTCTGTTTCCTCTTTTCTAAATTTAGCAAAAGTGCCTAGCTAAAATTTAGCTTCACTATTAGCAGCAGTGTGCTGACCGCTGGTCACTATCCTGTATTCTTTTGAAATGTTTCTAAAAATTCTTAAATTTCATCTCAAAATTTCGCAAAATCTTTAGGTATGCATGTTTCTAATGATGACGAACACGCACGTCTCTCCATGGAAGGAAGATTGGGAGGTAAATGAAAGCACCACCTGGACTGACCTGGTCACTGCATTTCTTAGCCGGAGCAAACATCATTAACATTTTGTCCCCTGTCGATGTGTGCAGCACTCTGGGTAATTTGCCGCGGTGCACCTGGATGAATCAAACATGGCCGCACGCTCTGGGTAATAACCAGACCCAATGAAGTGAGGAATATGAACACACGGCGAGCACGGCAACATTTCTTCCTCTTGCTGCATTGCTTCCGTCTATTCAACCCTAACCACTCCTCACCCTCCTCCTCCTCGTGCTCATCCCCCCCCCCCCTCCGCTCCTCTGATCTGCCTGTGAAGGTGTGCAGTGCAGCAGCAAGTGAGCCTGCATGTATTATTACCCATCCACCCTCTGTGTTTGTGGCGACTCGCCGTCCACTGTATTTGGACAGATGATTTGGAAACAAAGGAGGTCCAGGTTAATGCGGCTCAGCTTCGTGCGGGAGAGGCTGCCGGCAGGGGTCAGAGGTCGGCTGATGGGAAAATGCAAAGCCAGTGTCGGACTCGCGTCTCAGTGTGGCTGTGTGTGGGCAGCGTGGAGGTCAGGGTGGCAGCAAGAGTGAGTCATGGCAACCACACAGGCCTACACACACACACGCGCGCATACACACACACACACACACACACACACACACACACACGCGCGCACACACACACACACACACACACACACACACACACACACACACACACACACACACACACACAACTCGCTCCCAATAAGCTCACAAACAAGGTGCTGAAGGGCAGCATAGATTTTATTTACAGAAAATCAATTAAAAGCTGTTTTCAGCCCACAGGAATGAGGCAAAAAAGAAAAAAAAGAAATATTCTCCCACATTACGTTTGAGTCTCAGAAACAAACTTGGAGCTCTTGCAGGAGAAAAAAAGTGTTGCGGCTTAATTTTTTTTTTCCCCAATCTCAAATAAAAGGTCAAAGAAAATGAAGGAAGAGAAACAATCAGGAAGAAAAACAACTGGAAGAGGAAAGAATCAGGGATCAAGTGCTAGTTAACCCAGATCAACTGTACTGAGGCAACTACACAGACAAACAGATGATAGACGAATTATTACTCTAGTAAATTTATGTTTAACCATAGCTTAAATGTCATTTTCAGAGCAAAAACTAAACCCTAATTTGACCATTGGTGTTGATGTATGGCTTGTTTTATATAAAGACGAGAAATCAAAGAAAGGAAGTTTATAATAGTGAAAATCTGCTAATATGGTTTCCCAGCATATCTGACTGATTGGGATGCTAGGAGTCCATTGTGTCCATCTGAGGGACGATCTGAGGGACACACCGTCTCTCTGGCAGCAACAAGTCCAGACAATGCTAACCTGAGCTAACATGGGTTATACAATAAAACAAATCTGATTTACAATAATAGTTTGTTCCTAAATCCAGGCTGTAAAAGAGTAATGTTTGCATGTCATCTCTAAAACATCAACAACTTCTTCACCTTGAGCTGCTTTTGATCTCCAGTAAACTCACCAAAGTCACTCCATCATGACAAGAAAAGAGAAGCAAGCTATGTTTTCCATATTGGGGTCATTTACCATGCAATAAACAGATCTAGTCATGCAGCATAACCTCTGGTCACTTCCCCTCCCCCCACCCCCCGTTTCCAGAGCTGCCTGCAATCATGGAAATGATTCCCGTCGCCACAGTAGCCTCCATCCAGCAGACTGCAGAAGTCTGAGGCAGCAGTAGTCAGAAGCCATTTACATAATAACAGCTCATCATTCAGAAAGGACCTTTTATTTGTGGCATTAGAGGAAACTGTCAGGATGTCACCCTGAGGAGGTCCTGCGCTCCACGCTGGGGGACGATGTGGCTCCAACTGGCGGGTGGGAGGACAACGAGGGCGGAGACAGAAAGGAAATGGTCGTGCAATGGTCCGACTGGACAAAGAAAAGAGCTGAAGTATGGAGGCTGAAAAGGTTTTGACAAGGCGTTTGAATATTGATGAAGTACAACATTTCGGTTTAGCTAACTTCAGCTAGAACATCATTGTCTAGATGGAGTTAGCCAGACTTCAGCTAGACAACAAAATCTTGTTTATGATATTGTTCAGAAAATTCACTTGGTCTATGTAGAACGATGTGCTAGAAGACCTCAACCCCGGCCAAAAACTAAACCAACCTGCACCCAACCAATCATCTCAACCACAAAGCAGCAATAAACCAACCATTCAAACTGCTAAGATATTTACCCATACAACTGACCCAATAAACCAAACAAATCATCTAAAAACACCCAACAACCAACCATCCAAACCACCAAACAGTCAACCAACCAACAACCTGTGTCCCTGGTCATGAATGGAGACACAACCTGGAGCAGCTTTCCAGCAATCAATGACCAATAGTTGAGCTACACCTTGGACAGGTCACCAATCTGTCACTGAGAAAATTCACCGGTTTACTTATTGCCTTGAGGAAGACCCATAGCACTACACCTGCATGGCAGCGCTGCCTAATGATGGGTAGTTTTGGAGCAAATACAAAAGTCTGAAGAACTGGTATTGTTGTTTTGTTTTTGTTTTTTTCAAACTAGTGAGGAGAAAAAAACTGGACTTTGCTTTGGGGATACATTTGCTCTCGGTTGCCTCTGTGGATCCTAAATTCAAAGTTTTTGATAAACTTTCAGGATTTCTCACTGGAAATAGGAACATGTCTAAAAGCGTAAGCCCTCTTGTATCTCTAAAGAATGTCTTACTTTCTAAACATGTTGCATTTTCTTGTTGTTGCATAAAACTTGTAGGATTTTTTTTGGAACAACGTTGTGTCTGTGCCCTCAGAACCTTCAGCTTATGACAGTGGCCAAATTTGACTAAATCCCTGTTTATGTAAAATCCGAGAGACGTCGATGTTGATTTTCCTCTTGTTTGAACAGGCAGGAAGCCAAAGCGCACACCGCCGTGAAGCACAATCTTCCTCTCTTTGCAACTTCCTGAACGTGTGACAGGATATCACCAGCAGCCACTCGACCCGGGAGCCGTTTCTCCTCATCTCTGCCGCTCCTCGTGGGCCTCTCAGCATCCACTCCTTTTCCCTCAGACTCGCTCCTTCTGCGTCTCTTCCTACCCTCGTCGCCTCTCACATCATTTGACATCAAAGGGGCCGCGACAAGTCTCGCTGTTTACCCTCCCTAGCAGGCGCTCATTACAAAAACATCAAAATAAGCCGTGCAGAGAGGCAGGACGAATTAATGATCTCCCTGTGCCACCGGTGCCCTTCACCCCTCCCCTCTCTGCTGTCGTCACCCGAGTGGTGCCAGGCCATTTGATGCGGAACAAATGCACGTGGAGGCGAACGTGTAGCAGGAGACATATCACCGCACACCCACGCGTGTTTTAGTGCCAAGGCCCGTGGCTGCTAACGACCGTTCAATTAGAGGAAATTAGGGTGGCATTGTGAGGTCCATGCTGTGACCATTAGTAGCAGGAGAAGCGTGGGCCAAGATTAATCCCTCAGAAATGACAGTGAGGACCTGGCAGGTCACCGTCCAGTAGGGCGGAGGGACAAACGATGATGACAAAGCCGCAGATTGGGTAAAACCTGTCCTGAACTCGCCCTCCTTCGTAATTACAAGGTCCGGCGCAAACTGAGCTGCGAAGATTGGGTTTTAAATCTTTCATTGCGTTATTAGCCGGTGCTACGTGGGCGCAGCCAGATCCAAACACTCATTAGACGAGCAGGTTGAAGCGGGAACCTCATTAGATCAAGTGATTTCATACACAAAAGCAAACCTGATTGTTAAATCAAAGCACTTTGCCAATGCGTTGTGACACCACGCATACATCAGGTTGCTCCCAAACACATGGCTTTCTCCATGCATGTAATGCCGGGTTTTTATTTTGAAATTAATTCCTAATCTAATCTATACAGCCCTATTAATAACTATTATAAAGCACTCCCCGGTCATGAATTAATCAGGGATTGGTAATTAGTGTAAAATTTGAATGCATGTTGTAAACCCACATCAAGTGTCTGGCACTAGACGGAGGTGCCAAGCCATCGCTGTACTAATTAGTTTGCAATTATGTTTAATAAGTTCTGTGGAAGCCAATCATGTTGCAGTAGGGGAGCTGGGCTCTTCTGATACAGACACTGTGGAACCAACATGGAGGAGCGTCTTTACATCCACTTCCTCACATGTGCATCCGCGAACGGCAACTTCGTCGAGCTCCAGCCAACATCTGGAACATCTGGCCTCTTCCTCTTCAATCTGCCAGATAAACGGGCTGCTGGGGTGTTCCAGCGTCTCTCCTGGAACACTGTTCTTAAATAATCCAAACGTTGGCGCTAATTTCAAGATGTGTCGGAACACAAAATTCATCGACAGGAAGGTCGATTGTTTTTAACCATTCAGGAAATCCTGGAACCTTTTAGACGTTGCAGGAGACTCGAGAGCGGACGTTCACCTTTTACCAACAGTCCAATAACACTTCAGTGATAATGTTCAGTTCTCCAGGTACATAACAAAAATTAAGACTTCAACATCGTGGATGTTCAATGAGGAAACTCCTGTATTGCTCAGTTGATCAAGAGACCAGTTCTTTTCTCTTGCTACTGCATTGGTTCAGTCTGGGTTAAGAGTTTGGGAAATTGTTTTATACTTAATTATTGTATCTGAATGAGATTCAACATCAGGGCAGATGAAAATATATAGAGGATAGCAGCTTCCCAGTGAGGATGGAAAGGATGCCTGGGTTTCCACCCGGTAGAAGAGAGCCGCCAAAGTTAGCAGCAGAAACCTTTGACTTGTTTCAGAGGAGTGAGCCACAGGTGGTGAGCGAGGGATGAAAGGCGACCCGGACCCTTTAAGAAGTGAAAACTGTTGTCTTTCTTGGTCCTCCAACTGAAATATTCCCGGGTGAGGCTTGGCAAAGAGCAGGTGCTTTCCCAGCTTCTTTAGGCAACGCAATGAGGCAACATATTAATGGTTAAAACTCCAACCGTTCGCTACAAAGATCTCCTCCTGGGCCTGATGGCAGGGTTCAGCTGGGACTGTTGGCTCAGGCCCTCAGCTCAAACAGCCTGTGCAGTGGTGTGTGTTGGTGTGTGTGTGTGAGCTCACAGCCACCGCGGTGCCATTTGGACCGGTGCCTGACACCCTCCGTGTTAATAAGAGTAATCAGGGCCCCCATGCCTGCTAGCGCACAGCAGAAACATGGCGTGGGCCCATGCAGCCACCTGAGCGTGTTTACCCAAAACACACACTGCCACCACCTCATCAGCCACACACACACACACACCTCAGGAGCTAATGAGGGGGAAATGCAGTCAGAGTAGAATTGATCAGCATTGTCCGGTGACGTCGTGCAATCGATTGGGTTTCCCCTTCATCTGTAATGGCTCATTAGCCGTGTCTTCTACACACAATCAGGTGTGATGCGGCGTGGCGCAAACAAATCGTGGCTTTTCATTTCAAATTGCTAGCTGCGCTTCATTTCACAGAGAATGCCCTGGACAATATTAACAAATGCTTACGTGGAGCTTCTCTGTGGTTTGATATCAATATTAAAAATCAGTGTGGAACAGGGTTGGTCTGTTGAGGAGAACTAATTTATCTTCTCTGAACATGAATCAGCAGCTTTTTAAGGTGATGCCATCTACTTATTATTATACCTTTGGTTAGTTGGGACTAACTACATGGCAAAGTAGTTAACATTTGAGTGAAATATCTCAAATTGTAGCAAAAGTATTCATTGTGTATATCATGGCATACATCAGTAGACCTTCTTGAATTGGATCAACAAATAAAATGAGAGATTTGTTGTGTCGAGACGAGTGGGAAGAAAGTCCAAGAAAACCTCCAAAGTTCACAGAAGTTGCAGGGAAGGCTGACCGTTTTGATTCACCAAGTTAGATTCCTACGATACAAGGAAAATTATCCTACCATCTCAAATGTCAACAAGTGGAGTTTTAAACTGGAACTTCAACTTGGTTCATGTGGTTTGATCAGATGCAGCAAACACTGAGTTTTTAACACTGGACTGATTTAGTACGAAAGGTTGGAATTTTCTTCCCAGTACAACCCAAGACACATTCCTGCCTTGATGCCCAGGAAAGGTTGACACTTGAAACAGTTCCAGCTTCAGAAAGATTGAGCAAGACTGAGTCTATTATCTTACTTTAAATAAATAAAAATCTTCAGTATCTGTTTCAATCTACGTCTCTTCTCTCAGCTCTGGATTTTTACATGAAACACAGCTGAGTGGAAAACTTTTTGGAATATCAACCACAGATTACTTTATTTCCACTCTGTGTTCTTGAATGACAACAAAGTTGGAATGTCTGAACTTCCAGGTTCCACGAGACTGTCAAGCTTGTTCTGTACACACAACATTTATATTCACCGATATTTCCTTGGACTCCTTGTGTTTTCCTTGGCATTCGTGTCTCTCTTCATAATTCATGCCAGAGTAAGTGTGGAGCTGATTTATTTGGAGCATCTGTTGGCCCTGCTGGACTGAAATGCAGCTGCGCTTGCTGGAAAGAAAAAGAAAAATCAGCAAGACTTGAGAACAGGAGCTGAAGCGATGGTGTCAAAGATGGCTAAAAAGCAGGTTGGAGGGAGCAGGAGTCGGAGGAAACTATGAAATCATTTTGGGTTTATTTTAGCAGCAATTAGGCTTGTTTAGTCATGTAATAAGGGGGAATCTCTCCTTCAGGCTGGTAGGTTTTGAGGTACCGTTTGCCCAGATCTGATATTTTCCTTCCCCCAGCTAGGCGTGAGGGGCAGTAAGATGATATATGGTTTGTGGTTGGGCTGCAGCGGAATACCGGGACAAATCGGAGTGTATTTGCATGTAAACCTGTAACTGTGCATAAAAGGCCAAAACATAGAGGTGTCTCATCTGATCCATGGCCAGACCGCTGCTTCCTGAAGCCTGCTTGGATGAAAAATTTCCCTTTCCTCCCCACGCCCCCACCTCGCTCCCTGCTCCACACAAGACAGACTTAATGTGTGGAAAAGAGCAGTTGCCTGCCTGGAAAACCCTGGAGTCCTGAGGGATTTATCTAGAAAAATAGCAAAAGCTAACATCTCAGAGATGGAGAGGAGGAGGAAGCCTTGGGCGGACCACTACAACCTTTGCTCTGAGCTTCCCTATTTGAACCTGAAGTGGTGAGAAGATAAGGAAGACAAAGAGGCGAAAGACTCCACTTCAGTCCATCTTTGCCTTTCATCTTCAAACTCTCAACTAGTTTGGATTCAGAGGCGTCCATTGGAGTGTTTAAAGGGGGTCCAACACATGTCTTCACGTCCAAGAGGCGCTTCCCAGCGTGTCAGTCAACAGAGATCAATCAGAGATCTCTGATTAGCGGCAGCAAGGCAGGCTGCTATTTTCCTCCAAAGCACCCAAACTATCATGTAGATTGGATGCCATTCACCCGGGGGCTTGTGTACACGGACAAACACATTTGTACCAGGGGCCCGATTGGCGTAATGACAGTAATAGAAGCTGGTCCGATGACAGACAACAGAGCTGCACTTTGGCCACCGGCTGACAAAGAGGGAAGTGGTTGGAAACAGATTTCCAGGTCGGCCCATTCGTCCCCTCAGCTGAAGGTGCTCATTTGCGAAGGTTGCAACGCTGGCAGGCAGGGGGCAATTTCCCTCCCATCAAGAGTGTGTTTAATTTTCCCCGTCCCATTTCAGCTCGTCCCTCAGGGCCACTTGAGGGCTACAATTGATGTTTAACGTCTCACTAGATGGTACATTTTCTGCGCTGGATGGCTTCTTTCCCTCATCAGTTGTGATGCTCACACATCCGTCCACTGGGTTTACTCTTTCTACTGTCAGGCGTTAGCGTTGCAGAATCTCCTGCCAGCTTCACGTCACATACAACCGCCTCACACCTCCATGGTTTACACACAGAAACAGCTTGTAGAACCATTCCCATCAAACATAACTCTCACTATTCGTTTTCTCTTCAAATTTCTCATGTTGTTAGGAGGGAATCTCTGAGTTTTGGTTTATTCTGCTGCTGTGTTTGGAGTTATCATCAGGCTAGTGATCCAAGTTAGTCCAACCTGTCCAAAGACAGGTGACCTCATGTTGGCCAAAAGGAGACATCATTATACTTACTTTACTGTCAACTTAATGACAACAAGGTCCAAAACCAGCCCAGCTCATCACTCCTCAACTGCCATTTTCAGCAGTTGGACCAGGTGTTTCTGCCGATGCGCTGAAATTTGTTTTCCACCAAATATGGCGCAGTGCATTAGAGTGGAACATTTCTACTTTGTTGCTATCTTTCCAAAGGACATTGATCCAGAAAACTTGATCAATGGTTTCCTCTTCAACCCTTTCAAACATGCCCAGGGGTTGTTTGGGCTCTTTCAGTTCACTGAACGTTGGGGTGAAAGTGCTCAGTTGTTCCCTCCTGGGCAACTGTTTCATGAAATCTACGTGTTTATGAAGATCATAGTTGATGTCTTTCCATCTTGGAGATGTTGCAGCAAACTTCTCCTACTTGTCAGATCCAGTCACCCTGTTGATGACCAGGTGATCAATGCGGTTGGTTGGCTTCATCTGGCAGTGACTTTTCCTTTAAAGCGCTGGTAGATGCAGTGATGCAATAATTGTGTTGAATCTGTCGAGTCTCTGGAGACGCTCTCTGCTGAACAACAAACTATTCATTATGTCCTGATGTCTCTAAAAAGGGCAGTGTGTGATGATGCTGTTGAGAGCAAACTGACCAAGCAGGGTGTCCAAGAAAATATCTTGTTCTATTAAGATGTAAACCAACTTGTGATTAATGTTTTATTATGTTTTCCAAACCGTGGGCTTGGATTTTGCAGCAAAGAGCTGCTGACTTGCAATTATGGACGTCACGACTCAGATGTATGATTCCGATCTCTGTTCAGCTGCTGTTGTTTGAAGCGGCTCTGGGTTTTTCGGCTGCTAAGATCACACGCCGTTTTTACTTTCGGTTTGTCTCCAGGTGCTGAGACTTCAAACGCCAGATCTGCATTTATGCAAACCATCAAGCTCACATGAGCACTCATCCTCCACTAGCAGCAGGGGTCCAAACTAAGTCTGCGTCCCCCCCTTTGATTTTTATTTCTGTTTTTATTTAGGTTTTTTTTCTGAAGGAAGGCCTGAGAGGATTCAGCTCTGCTAAGTCAGAGGGGGAAGGCGCTTTGCTGTTGATCTCCTTCACTCTGCAGATCCAGTGCCATGTCAAAGTAAAGTGCAATCACAAGAGTGGAGTTTCTGTTCAAACAAAGTACGATTATCCATCTCGCCTCCACATCCCCTTCTGCCCTCCTTTCCCCATTTTCCCAGGTGAGAAGATTATGTGGCAGGCCTGTGTTATTTTACCCAAATTGCCTACACCTGACAGCTCAGAGAGCCCGAGCGTTTCCAGCATTTTTCACATCTCTGCCGGTGTTTTCACAGAGTCTGTGTGGGCATCTGTGGGTGTGTTTGTTTTTTTTTTTTCTTTCAGCGGCCACTAACGGCGAGCATTGGCGGCGAAAGGTCGGCCCCTCGGTGTCGGCGGACCTCTAATTTGTTCCGCCACGGCGATGGTCGGCTAATGCGGCACACCTGCTATCCCTGTACCGTCATTAGCCGGTGCAGAGCGGCAAAAAGGTCAAACATAACCAGAGAGATTACAGGGAGGCAGAGGAAAACGCACACAGACACGGACGCAGCGAGAAGAAAAGAGCAGAGAGAGGGAGAGAGAGAGAGAGAGCGCTAATGTGGGGCTGATGAGTGGGCGTGGGCTGCCCAGGCATGGAAAGATGCATGATGGGAATATACTTCACACATCCCCAGGGGGTGCCTGCCTCTGATCTTGGCAAACAAGCCCCAACATGGAGAAACACCAACAAACTAGTGATTTCTGCAAGAGATGCTCAGCACCAAACAAGAGACGCCATTTACTTCCATTAATTCAGACACAAAGCCAGGAAACAGGAGAGAAGACAGGAAATGATCACAATCCAGTCTAAACTCCTTCCTGTGGTGAGTGAAAACACTAATATGAAGATGTACTCTATATGTCAAAAGTATTCACTCCTCTGCCTCCACTCTGAGCTTGAGGAAGACCCCATTCTAGGGGTGAAGCATTGTGTCCACTCACTCTTCTGTTTAGTCTTTCCTCAGGATTACGTTTTTATTTTGACTGTTCATAAAGAACCGTAAACATTGCCAATCCTAGGATTATTTTAACTGATCAATATCCTCATTTATACTAAAAGTATCCCATGACCTGTGATGGTTGACTAAAGTTTATTCTATCTGGACCTGCAGTCAATGCAGCCAGCCCGTGCTGAGGCTTGAAAATAGTCTTTAGTTTGCACTTTGTACACCGCTGTTCTACATTATTCCCTCATAGCCTGGAAAAGTTTGCAAACGTTCTCATCCAGGAGAAGATTATAACAGGAAAAACAGAATGGAAAAATTTAATTTCTAGATTTTAAGCTTTGTAGAATTACTTCTCCAACTGGTCTGTCTGTCACCCGTCCATCCGTTAGTTCATTCATCCATCCTTCCATTCCTTTATTGGTCCATTTAGGACCTGTTGGTGTATCACACCTTCTCTGCTTTTGTTCTTTATCACCAGTTTAATTTAAATTTCAGGAAGGCCCTTTTAAGGAAGAAGAAGTCTGGAGATGCAAGTCTGGAAACTGTCATCTTAAAATAATAAAGTGAAGGAAGCCTCTAGCTAGCTGATAATTAGAGGTGAATGTTAATTTCTAAGTGTTCCTCATTATTTTGTCATTAGCATGAAGCTACCATCACCATTCATAACATTGGTTCTTGTCAGAGTCAACTTATGGTTGAGTCAACTGTGACCAAATATCTCAATCGTTGCCCTTGCCAACCGCAAAACCTTTTCCCAGAATGCACTGGCAGACTGCAGTAGCTAGAAGGTGTGTCAGTTCATGATGCAGGTTTTCGTCTTCTATGTCTGATATTCAAAGATGGAATCTTGTCTCTCTCAGAATAAGAGTTCATTGTTTTGAAACAAAGTGGGCGCTGCAGAAATCCTGCTTCCTGTGGGACTTGTAGAAACGTAGAGCGTCTTGTAACTGGACTGGATCCACCATGTTCTTCTGCTCTTGGCAAAACACTTAATCGTCTCCTTGTTTTTGGTGTTTTCATATCTGCCAAACAAATCGAAAGCAGCGCGACCTCCCTCTGTGAAAATGTTCCACACAAATCCGTCTGTCCTTCAGAGCTCGGGCCCAACTTCAGGAACAATATTCCAAATTAAAACCCACATGATGCATTGGCACAGACCAGAGGTCTCCCTTTAGTTGTGCATAAAAGCTTCATTTCCCTCCACGTACCTGACTGGGAGGTAATTAATGGCTGTGGTATTTAGGAGTATTTAACTACACAAATATGACAGAGACAGGGACAATTAGTTTGGCTGTTTAAGCTACATTAACTCTCTCCGCTATTAGGCTGCTCTGCCAAATCCTTCCCACAGGAAACGACGGTGAGATCGCTTCTCTCCGACTGGAGCAATTGGAGGAGGAAGAAACCCAGCGTGGAGAGGGCGGCTGGCTGCTTGTTCAGCTTCATGTTGGGGAATACATTTCAATTATGTGCAGCGTCACCACGTGCTGAGGTGTTGGAGGGGTTTTTTAACGCTTTATGGGGAAGTCCCTTCACAATTCACCAGAACTAGTTATAAAGATAAATAAATCTCAATTACTCAGTGATCTTCGCTGAGGTTCATTCTCTCTCCAACGATCCACATCTGGGTTGTTTTGATCCGTATCCTGCTGGAAGACCCAATAACGACCCATTTCTACGCGCCTGGGAAAAGGCTGTTCATTGACAGTGGACATGACAGGTTCTTCCACATAAACATCCAAGAGTGTTTTCTGCTAGAAGTCAAGTCTATTTCAAAGATTTCTTGATGCCACGACTGCTAACAAGGTCTCCAAGGTCGTAAGATAAGCCAGCCCCACAGTATCATGGATCCTCCACCGTACTTGGCTGTGGGCTCATATTCATCTCAAGACTGTTGGACTGGAAAAGCTCAGCCTTAGTCCAGGAACAGAATGAAACACAAACAGGTCCACAGCATCATGGTTCCACCACTGTGTCTAAGAGTGAGCATGGGCTACGTTGCAACCTGTTTTAAAGAGCTGATGATGTTGCGCACTTGAGCAAGGTTCCTCAAACTTGTAGATTTTGCTTTACATCAGACATACTTAGTGTTTTTCCATCATAACCTAATCAAACCAAAGCACTAGCTTCCAGTGAAAGTCTCAGAATTATTTTATTTTGCAAATACCATGTTTACATTTGTGACGGTAGGACAGAAAAGTTCTCCCAGTTCGATTTGCTTAGACGTTAAAGTATTCTTCTGACTGTAGATTGTCCCGTACTGTAATGGTATGTTTTTTTTTTCATATTTTGAAGAGTGGCTAAGAGAATGGGACCTGTATGTCAAGTCTTTACACCTTAGGTAAAATGAATGTAAGGGTTTTGACTGTGACTGACTTAAGAACAAATCTAAGAAGTGGTCCAGTGAACATTTATTGCAATTTCTTAATGGAAATCAACATACCTCTAGATAACAGTACTCACACAATAGACTGAATGTTCCTGCATTAAACAAAGGGTTTACCTGAAGACATTTCCTACATCTCTACCAGTTTCACCAGATGCACAGGCTGCTGGGAATGACTGGGTGTAGCGAGAGTAGGAGGATGTGGGAACGAAACTTGTGAACCTCTGCTTGGCTGCAAACTGTACACCAGTTGAAATCTCTTAGCGGAGCAATGGATGTTGTATAATTGCTCAATTTGCACCCCGGTGTGAGAGCAGTCTATTGGCCCGCATTGACCTCGTACTGGGCTGGTGGATGGGGTGAAAAAAAAAAAAAAAAACACACAACAAAGTTAACAGCAGCAAATCAGCGATGGCTCTCCACAACGACAGTGTTACCGAGGCAAACTCTTAAGGGAAAATACAAAACAAGTGGGTGTTTGACAAGTGGCAGCAAACACATTAACAACAAGGTGGTAGAAATGGTAGCTGTACGGCTGAGTGTTGGTCAGGGAATGCTTGAGCCTTGTTTTTGCTGCAATCTGACAACAAAATGTAAAGAAAGAGGCGACAAAAACCAGGACAACTTTATAACCCGTTACCTGCCAGTAACAGAATCTATAATACAGTGATGAAAAGGTTTGCTTGAGCTTAAAGGACAAAATGGAGCAGATATCACTTCTGACATTACTGAATTACTGTGTTTGGTTGTTTATCTGGTCAAGCTGGGTCACTGGTTAGCGGCCATCGCCAGATGTTGAACTTGAGTGCTCAAAAACCCAACAAAGGAACGGTCCGTCTACAGATGAAAGCCTAGTCAAAGTGTTGTCATCTAAACTAACCCTTCATTAGTTTAGGTCTGTGAATTAGCTTAGCCAAATTCCCTAAACTCTTTGTGGCTTTTGGGTTTTTTTTTTTTTTTTGATTTTCTTGATTAAAAAAAAAAAAAAAAAAAAAAAAGTTTCCTGACCAAACAGTCCAACATTTCACTGGTCTGCTCTTGGCTCCTTAACTGATTGTTGGATAGTTGGAGGTAATTCAGGTTGAAACCCTGTCAGAGGGAACAACCTCCCTAAACATTCAGTAAGAGTGGAGTGGAAATGTTTAGACTTATTCACATGGCAGAATGGCCTAGTCAAAACCTACTGTTAATCCAGTTCAATCCAAGATTTTTAAAATTGATTTTCAAAGCTGCTCTTCAACAACCCCCATGTTCTAATACCGTCCCATGGCAGCCCGAGCCCCGCCCTCAGGCTCCCTCCAGGCCGCAGGCGCCCCAGCAGGGTGCCACAGCGCCGGGCGGCCTTCTGCTGCGCCAGGCGCTGCTGGGGTGGCTTTCCGGGACGTAGGAACCAGCGGGGTTCTGATGAGCTTGGGGTGTTCTCCTCAGCTCAAATCACCTGACCAAAAAAAACCTCGAAGGGAATAAAAGCAAGAGGCGGCGTGTGAGTGAACGGGCAGGCGTTTAAATCTGTAAAATAAGGCGAGCAGCCAAACGGCGGAGATGGAGCGGATTTTCCTCACTCACTTAATGCACTGCTTATGACAGCTAAAGGGGAAAGTGCGCTGGAAATTGGTGAGGAGGAATTACCAGTGTTATACCGCTTGCCATCTTACAAATGAATACCGTTTAGCCTCGGCATATAAATGAGTGGATTTTTGCTCGGAGACGAAAAGGGAACGCAGTCGAACGAGAGACAGAGGAAGGCAAAGTGGTGGTGCAAGCAATCAGTGTGTGTGTGTGTGAGCCAGCCGCCTGAAATTATGCAAGCAAGTAACAATGAGCAAATTGAACCTCCACACACAGAAACACACACAAACACACACAAGCACGGTACAAGGTCAGGCTCAAAGACAAGGCAGTAGGGGCGTTTTAGCAGTGGGTGGGAGCGAAAAACAGATCATGATAAATTGGCTCACATTTTACAAAACGCTGCCCTTAATGCACCTCGGCTAGCCGTGCCCGCTAGCCCGGCGCTGGGGCCGCTTTAATAGCAGCGGCTAGCCATTTGTGATATATGAAAACCAGGCGCTTGGCACTAATTGCGCAATTACGAAGCGGAAGCGGCGTTGTGTCGTGCCAGCACGGGGAGCAAGGCAGGGAGACGGGATGGGGAAAGTGGAGGACTGGGCCCGATATTCATCTCCTTTAAAGCCTTTGTGCTGCTCTCCTCTGCAGCTGCATCCTCCGTCCCCGTTCCTGTCTGCAGAGCGCTCTGGCCGACTGAACCGCTCCTGTAGTTCATTGAGAGGTGGAGTAAGTGTGCCAGTTTCACTAAACCGCAGGGAGCAGAGCAACTGTGAACATGTGAAAGAGAGTGCAGGAGGCAGGAGAGAGGGAGGGGTGGAAGGAGGGAGAGGCAGGGAAGCAAGATTTGTCTTGCCCGTCAATGAAAGGACAATTTATTAGGAGCTGCTCAGGGAGACAGAATATTTTGCCCCAGTGCTTTACAGACTGTCTGGATGAGGAATGGGAGCGTATTAGCGCTGTGCTGGGTCCTGGGTCTGGAAGAAGCAGCTGGAAGCTGGCACTGCCTGCAGAAAGACCTGCTTCAGGGTCAAAAGGTCTGGAGGATGGGTATGGGGATGGAGGGAAACAGTAAAATGAATACTTGCATCTCAAGTCAGAGAGAACAAGGCGTGTCACAAAGGTCAGAGTTGGAACTCCAAATGCCTAACATGAGGCACCTGCTCCATCTCTACACCAGGCGACACCCGGAATAAATTATTTCTGTCTGAAATCATTTGCCATTTCACACTCACATCTGCACATTAATCTGCTCCGCATCGCAGTCAAACTGATACATGGTATGGGTTAGCTTCAGTGATGTCAGTGTTTGTGGTTTCGCCTTCAATGACGGACGTGGCTAAAATGCATCAAACCAGTTGTCAATGTTCAATTAAAGCTAAACACAGTTAGGCTATTCAGCACTGAACCTCCAGAGGATTGTTCCTGATGCAAAGTGTCCACTGTGTCTCCTCCAGTAGCATAGAGCAGAGCCTATAGCGCCACAAATGACACGTTTCAGTCTGTATGGGTGTAATAAGATAAGATAAACTTCATTGTCCCATAAGATCAATGGAAAACATAACACTCATGATCTCTGGCTACAATTCGGTTCTGGCGTTCCAGATTCCTCTGGATTCATGGTTCTTGTCTTTATTTAAATTGGGTAACATGCTGTAGCGTGGCCCCCACACAGCATAGCTGTCAGGTTTACAGAGGTACAAAAAGCCTACACTATCAAAGTGATAGAGGTTGTGAAACTTTTTCTAATGCCCGTATCTTAACAACTATCTCTCTCCATTTCTCACACAGCAGATGTGTGGTAGAGCATGTCCAGGCTAGGGCAATCTTCTCACCCGGAGTTCTGTTTGGTTTAATTTGGGTCCAGGTGTTGAAGTGTCAGTGGCCGTATTTTTATCTAAGAGCAACAACGGAGTCAGTTTAAGCCCCTCGAAGTTCTTGTTCAGGCTATTGTTGGGGAAAGACGACGATGAAGCTTGAAGACGAGGTCTTCCATATTGTCCTCATGTAAAGTAAGATCAGAATTGTTTGCATTCTGTACATAAATGTACATTTTTGGATTTACTTGTGTTCCGTAATGTGCAAGAGCAGTTTTCCTGATTCCCCTGCTACAACTCAATCCGGAAACACCTGATGTAGAAGCTAAACTGAAAACTGCGTGATGGAGTTATCTCGCAGGGATGCAGTGTGTTTACCGACTCCCCCGGCGGCCGGCGAGATTATTATTGAATCCCACTATGGCTGGTCTGACAGACAGCAAAACAGTGGGGGCGATGCTGCAAACAACACCTGTGCACATCATAGCGGATAGCCATCCCAGGGTGGAGCTAACATTAGCATGCTGCTGTAAACACAAGCCAAGCAGGTGTCTCATCATTCATTAGCGGGCGGCAGTGCTTTGATTGCATTTAAGTGAGACAATATATAATATATCGCCACGCACATAAATGTGACAGAGGGAGTTAGTTGTTAGGAAGCCGTGTTTCTTCGGCAAATGGCTTCCACTGACCCGCATTAACCTATTGATAAGCATTATGACTGTGCAATATTGTGCACAGCAGCCGGGTCAGAGGAGCAGCATTGATTACATGGCTGCAGCATTTAAACACAAAGTGAACGGTCAGTACCTGAGGGCCACCCTTCCAGTCATCACATCTCGCTGATTATTTTTCATAAAAACACAAACGAGAAAAAAACCGGCGCAAGAAACATTCACGAAGCAGAAGAAATCCCAGCAGATGGACTCTTTTACTAGCAAACAACTCCCCAGTGGATGGTTTTTTCTCTCGGGAGGTTGGACAACCATATGCTTGTTTGCAATCAATCATGCGATAAAATAGGAGGGGGGAGAAAAAAATCTTGCAAAAGGTTGGCGTCTGTGCCAAACAAGCGTAGTTACGTGTGTTTAGGATTCTTAAAGGTTTCAAGCCAGACTGGATATTTAGTAATCTAGCAGCATATTTACCAATTACTCAGAAGGCTGTTTGATGGTAAGTTAGACTTTATAGTTGTTTGCTCATTTTTATTCAAGTTTTTGTTGCTGACTGTAAACAATGTACAGTTGGTCTAAAAATGAAGCTATAACGTAACCTAGAGACCTAGAGAGGCGTCATCTCTTTGTTGGATGGTCTTTTGTATGCCATGCTATTTTGTAATCACCTTTTTGGAGCCAAAATATTTCCTTTACCCTCTGGTCAAACTGTGCTACCTTTGCTCTTTTGACCAAATTAAACAAAATAAAAGACACTTTTTTTAGGGTGACATCAAATAATCTCACTCAAAACAACCAAAACTAAGCAAAGGTATATTGAGTTCAGGTTATTTAAAGTAGGCTAAACCAAGCAATAGTCAAACTAAATGAGGATACACCAACATAAGCAAAATTACTATACGTTAAAAACCTCAACTAACTAATGCTATGGTAGGCTAAACTAAAAAAAACTTTATTAAATTTAGCTAAGCTCAATCGAGCTCTTGCAAAGTCAGCAAAGATAAATTAAGCTAACGTAAAACTAATAATCCACATTAAGTTGGGCTAAAGTGATCTTAGGCAAAGACCAAACTAACTTATCTTGAATAAAGACTAGGTTAAGCTAGGTTGCCTACAACTAGCTTAGTTTGGTTTAAAATGCTTACCTTAGTAGCTAAGCAAACACTTCGCTTACCTTACTTTTGTTTAGCTTCACTTAGCTTGTTTCAGCTACATATAGCTAAATGAAAATTGATTGGAAATGACTTAACTTGCAATAAGATTAAGTAGTAGAGACACCCTCTCTGCTTAGTGCCATTCAATAAGATCTCGTTAGAAGTCGTATGAAGCCATAGTTAGCTCAGAACTGTTCTGATTCAATACGTCGTATTTAGGTAGTCTTGGATAGTCTGCTGGTGCTCAGCTTTAAAGAGCACACTTTCCTTTCTGAATGAGAAGTAGGTTGCTTCAGTGGGAGGCATAGAAGCAACAGTTACAACAAGGTTAGAAGTGTTGTTTCTCCTTTTTATAGGGATTTGGTTAATTTCCCAGAACCCAGGAAAACGACTACGAAAACAGATGGTCACGGGCTCCATCTCCCAGGCCTCCCTCATCCATTCCTGCCGCTGAGGCCGCCGAGGCTGAATCCCGTGCCAGCGACTCAACGGATCTCCGCTGTGATTACCAAACGGCTCTTCCTATTTATCTCCCCTGCCGCAGTGAGCCGTGGTACACCGCCGTGGCCGCCCTGACCTCCGCTGGGCGCGCATTAATTCCACCTAGCTGTTTCCCGCGCCGGCGATTAATAAAAAGTGACTAGGTTTTCAGCAAACCAACGCACGTTGATGAATGAGGGCCCCCGCGCCTAATTGCTTGGTAAATTAAGAGCTCACAATAGTGGCGACGATGTGTGCCGCTTTTTAATATTTAAAAACTCATTAGGTGTTGGCGTTGGGCTGGCGGCCCCGTGCAATAACCTTTAGGTGCTGCTAACGACCATATGGGCTCCAAGGTTGAAGGTGGAGCAGCTGATCTGATCAGATCAGAGACTGCTGAAGCAATCTCCCTCTAAATACGGAGCAGGACACAGACAAGGGGATAAATTAGGACACCCAACAAATATCCAGTTCTTCAAGACATTTTCAGCTGCACCGTAGATGTCAGATTGTTTGGAAAAGAAGAGGTGTCTGTTAGTTTTAGTGGAAATAATAGATTCAAACACAACCTGCATATGAAGAGGAACAAAAAAGTTTTCATACGATGTGCGGAGACATTTCTGGACATTGAAATGTCTCCACCCTCCCTCGAACATGTTCCCATTTTTAACATCAAGACAACTGACTTCAATGACTTTTAGAGGGATTTTATCTGATAGAACACAAACTAGATCATATTTGTCAAGTGCAAATAAAATGATGCCTCTTTTTCAAGATTCTGAAATGAATCTGTATTCAGCCACCTTCACTTTAATTGAAGTCCAATCCCTGTCTAGACTCTGGACACTGTTAACACCACGATTTATTCTGTGAAGAGGATCTGTGTGTTTACATCGGCTTACCCCACTGCTGTCATCATTTCCTTCCATCTGGTCCTGCGGGCGAAACAATCCCCAGTAAACGGACACAGTTACAACTCTGAGGATTACAGTTTGCTAAGGTCAGTCCTCAAAGAGGATGATGAAATCACTTCCTGTTTCTACATTACTTCCTGTTTGTCCTCCCTACCTGTTGATTATCTTCAACATTTTTATTATAGCAAATAAAACCTGTTCATCCATCGGTCTCAGTTCTGGGTCCGATATTTATCCATAGCAACCGGTCCACTGCCTTGGTAGGAAACAGAGTCAGCTTGCGTCTCTGAATTAATTCTGATTCAATGGAGTATAAAGGTTTGTCACACACCATAGAGGAGAACTTGTTCTGGTTAGACGAAACCCAAAACTGGATTTTTTTTTGTCGTTTGCATCATTACCGGTTGTCGAAACCTGATGTTTGGAGTCGTGTAAGCAAAAGAAACGTCATGCAGTGAGGGAATTAAACACAGACTCATGCTTCCTCCTTCTCACACACAACCCAACGCCCCGCTCTGCTCCAAATGACGAGCCATCCAGCGCTGGCAAACACCGAAAGTATTTATTTCCTCTGCACACATGAATGGGGACATAATCCTTCAAATATATTTAGTGGCGTTATGGATTTGTTGTCGCTTAATTTGCATGACAACACCCCACCTTTCACGGTGCACAAACTGCAGCTCTGATACCATCTTTATTATTATTGAGCTGTAATATGTGTGTGTGTGTGTGTGTGTGTGTGTGCGTGTGTGCAGAACAAGCCGGGAGTAGCAGCAGACACTAGGCTTACGGAGATGGATTGCTCTCAGTAATTTCTCCTCATTATGATTGGCCAAGATCAATATTTTAACACTTGGGTTGGGGTCTTCAGTACAGCGCTTAGCATGTATTATTCATGACCTTTATCAGAATCAGTGTCTGAGATATGAATACAGCTGGAAGAAGGCAGCTACGGGTTTATAAAAACACAGAAAATCGCATTTATCTGTATTTTTCTACATTATTGAGGCTTTTTTGCGCTTGAGTTTAAGGATAAGTTGAAAGATTTGCAGATATTTTGCCTTCCAAGGCTGCTGGAACGGGTCAACAGATGCAGTCTGTCCAGTTTACAACTGGCTTCGACGCAGCTTTAACCGAGTTACCAAAATGTGTTGCGTTAAAAACACAAAAGAGCAGGATTTGGCCAAATGATCAGAGGACGGGTCTTGGCATTTGTCAGGTTTATATCATACTATGTTGGTCAGGAGATCTGTTGCCGCCAGTGCAGAGCTTGATCTGACTAAATGACTCACCTTGACGATCAGACAGCTGTTCACTGCCTGATCGCCACATCAGGACCTATTCTGTCAATGGAACAATTTGCAATCAGTTGCAAAAATTGTCCTTTTGAGAATCTGCCAAAATTGGTTAATCTCTTCACTTTAGGACCAATTATTGTGTCAACACAGGTGACCTGACAATCCGTTCCTCTGGAGGAAATCACACAGTATTAAAAAGGGAGAGAATAAGAGGTGAAAACCTAAAGATACGTTTTAGAAATTCTGGTAAATCACTTATCAAGATGACTGTGAAAGAATGCCTGGAAGCAACGGAACAATTTCTGGATGGAAACTCGGAGATGAAAAAAAAATTAAACTACTTAAAATTAGGTCTTCCTTTTTTAAGTTTGATCAGTTATATGGATAGAGCTATATACTTTAATTATAATAACGTCTAAATTTTCATAGACGACTTTTGTCCTAACTGAGTTTGAGACGGTTTGCAAATCAGTCACAAATTAAACTTCTTCACCCATACATACCTTATCGGTCTCTCAGGTCCGCAGATCAGCTGCTTTTGGAGGTAGCGAGATCAAGAAAGAAGCTCAGAGGGGACAGGGCTTTCTCTATCATGGGCCCCAAATTATGGAACAACTTGCCTTTGCAGGTCAGAGAGGCCCCTTCACTGTCCACTTTTAAAGCTCGTCTTAAAACCCATCTATTTTACTTGGCTTTCAACTCTAGCGGGATCTAGTTTTAAATTGTATGTTTTTGTTTTTAAACTGTAAGTTTTTATTTTATGTTTTTTTATTGTTATGTTGTGTTTTGATGTACAGCACTTTGTATCAGCTGTGGTTGTTTTAAAGTGCTTTATAAATAAAGTTGGTATGGTATGGGTAGACACCTAACTGTGACCCGCCATTGGCTGCTGCCTCACACCAAATAATAAACAAAACACGACTTCTGTAACTGATCCATAAACGTCTGTTTTAAATGAAAATCTATGCCATGAGCAAGACATATCATGGTGTGGAAACTGTAATCCAGTAATCCTTCCTGCATGTAATTGGGAGAGATGCAGCTGCAGGTGCATTGAGCAACACGTCACGCTCTCGACCGCCATCCTGGCTCAGTCCCACAAACCCGGCAGAGCAGAGTTCAGGAGGCCGCGCCGTATCACGCAGCCCCCCCCATCAGATAAAACAAGCCACAGTGGTAGCGGGTTTGTGAAGCGTCCGGGATTAAGAGCTGTGACATATTCATATCTGACCAGACTTAAAGCTGCTGCCACATGGGAGGGTCTGTCACTATCAAAGCTGCAGGAAATCAGCCAGAGAGGGAAGGAGGAGGAGGGAGAGATAGGGATAAAGAGATACAGAGGTGCAGCATTAGAGGGGAGGTGGGGGCTGAGGGGGTGGGAGCAAAGCAGCGGAGAGGATTTCTAACAAAAGCTCCCCTAACCACGTCTCAAAAAAGAAAATCCTTTGTACCCCTCTTCCAAACCCGGCGCCGCCTCTACCTCAGCCTCCGTCACCTTCCCTCCCGGCCCGAGTGTTTCAGGCCCCATGTGGGATGAGTGGGGAGCGTGTCCTGGAAAAGTTTGTCTCGGGGAAGGGCCGGGTCGCCGTGTAGCTGATTATATCTGTTTCAGCAGCGTGCCGGTAATGGGCTCCTCTCGGAGCGGCCGCTAACCCCGGCAGTCGCCGAGAGCTGAATTAATCAGGCCTACTGGGAGCCTCCGCGGGCGAGCCACTCCGCCAGTCACTTACCAGCCAATCCCACTGTCAGCCCACTGTCATTTAGAAGCCTTTCATTACGCTCTCTCTCCCATGTCCTCTGCTCAGTCCTCACTCTTTCCCCCTTAAACCAGGAAAATGAGAAAAATGGAAATGGGTGACAGATTAGCCTAATGCTGCTTACTTTTATGGACAGTCTGGTGTGATCATCATCCTCGTTTGATCTGATACAACACGTCCAGTGATGCTAACTTACCACGGAGTAGTGGAGGTACAAACCTACTTTCTAGCTTCCAGGTTCAGGATATGTCATCATTTCAGAAGGTTCTTGTTGCAGGATTTGGAAGGAATGTCTGTTCTTCTTGCGTCAGCTGCACTTGGTTGATGAAGTGGTAGAATCTCCCTCAACATTTCTCCTTCACATCATAGAAAGTTTGGTAAATGAGGAAATGTTCAGAGTCACCAAAAAGTCACTAGTAGTTGACTGGACACCAGAACAGTGTCACCCACTTCCTATTGTCTCCTTTTGAAGAAGACAACCCTGCTGAGGCAGCTAGGTATGAGCTCATTTCTGATTTCAAGGCGTGTAGCGTCTTACGAAGTTTCAATAGCATAACAGTGTTCTTCACCCACCAATTATCTTCCAGTCTCTACATCAAAACTGGCTCATACTGAGGAGCCTGAAGGAATTACAGTAAAGTTCCTCCAGTGGCCCTGGGGCCTGGATCTCTTCCTGGTGGTGTAAGCCTGGAAAGTCTCTGATAGAGGAGCCCTGTTCAGACACCCATCACACTTTGCCAACTTCTTTTAATGTGAAGCAGTAGTGGAGCTACTTCCAGTTGTGCCTGAACATCGTTCAGAGGTCTTCATCTCATTTAAGGCAGAGTCTGTCAACAAACAGTCAAGCTAATTTCCAGAATCCTGTTACCAGGATCTACATTTTTCAGGATGTGATCAGCACCTCATGGCCATAGGTGAAGATAGTTATGTAGAGGGATGAACTACGACTACTGGGATTTAGGTCTGATCCTCAAAGCCTTGTTGCTAAGGGCTCCAACTTTTGATGGGGTTTCAGGAACAATACAGGTTGTTCCAAGGATATGGCCTTGGACATATTTTTCCCTTGAGGTTTTGAAACATCATTGTTTAATATAATGGAAAAAAAAACTACTAGTGACTTGTTAAGCAGCTATTTACAGTCTAGCAACTCATGCAACTAATCAGCAAGAAACACAGAAAGTTACGGGTTGATCAACTGAGAAAGGCTGGTTATCATTCTTTTTAATTAAATTGATTTAGAATAATAAAATTAACAGCAAGCTACAAAATATGTTGTTTACTACAAAATAAGTAACTTGGCTAATAAACAAGGAATTAGCTATTTTTGGGTGCCCAAAGTTAATTTATGAAGCAGACAGAATAGCTTACATTATTGTTTATCAGATTTGTCTGGCATTATCTTTTTATTATTTTATTTTATGACAATAGGAGCACCAAACTATTAAAAGTTTTACAAATATCTTTAGGCACAAAAAAGTGCAGTACATACGGGTTACAATTCAAATTGGAATGAAATATGAGCTTCAACGTTGAATTCTCAGTTTCTTTTAAGAGTTGATTAATGCAGCCGTTACTGTACCATCACTAAATGGTTCGTAAGACCCCAGACCCATAACAGCAATTGCCTGCAAAAGGGCTGGAGGTCATGTGACCTGATCCTGGTTTGGAGGCAGTTCATGGAACCCCTGTAAGGTCGGATTACCCAGCAGCGTTCCTGTTTCCAATCAGCCATGGACTGATCGCCACCAGGCCGCTCTTCCTCTGCCTTGCTGATGGCCTTCGTGCCTTCGCTGCCCTCCCCCTCCATCAACAAGGTTTAAAAATATTCATAAGTAAACAGACGAAGTGATTTGAAAAATGGCTGGAGGAGAAAAGAGATTAATAAAAAGCATGAATAGTGCATTATGGAAGCGGTGAGGAGGCCCGGCATCTCGCTGGGGTTACAGGGAGATTGTGTTTGGGCTTTATTAAGAGTGAGTGAAGAGGCAATGCTTCAGTGTCTGACTGACAGCCGGCGAGGCACTAATAGGGGACAGTTTGTTAAAAAATCAAAAAATATCTGCTTGGGTAAGTACAATTGGTCTTTTGGATGATGTTCAGCATTTCTGAAACTCTTCAAACTGGCTTCATCTTCTCAAAGAACGCCAAAACTGGCTCCAAATTGAGCTTTTCTGGACAAGATGCAGACTCTATCGACTGTAGTCGCCTCAGCCAGACTCCCCCTCTGAGACTCGGCCAATTAAGATAAGAGACTGCTAACAGGAAGTGCTTGTTTGACATCCTGTCATGTTAACGAGGACAGCCATAATTGGACTCAGCTACTTAACGGTAGCTATAAATGGCTGCTAGTTGTCACTTTTCAGAGCTACCTAAACAACTGGGAACTCTGCTGTATTTCCTGTTTCAAGCTAACATCGGACAACGACAGGCTGAGGAAATACAACATGCGGTTTTCAAGTGATTTACTTTATTAAACGGAAGTTTTTGTCATGGGTCAAGTGCGAGTAGTCACACGCTTTTGTTCAGTTTCAAAGCCTTTTGTCCCAAAATACAGCTGAAACCAGAAGTTATTATACACCCAATAAAAAGACACGTCCAGTGACGTTAAATCAGACCAAACGTCTCTTGATTAAGGTCAAATTTCTAAATTGGCCCAGATTTCAGGAAGAGAATCAGAAGCCAGTCCGGTTTGGTTCAGATCCAGATGCTTGAAAGAGCGGCGTTCATCCGGTCAAGTCTAGACCATAAAGGAAATGTCCAGCCATTGAACGGCTCAGGGTCCAAAGTGTTCGGACTGACCCCAGAACAAAAGCCACAGACCTTATGAAGATGCTGGATATCATTATCCAGAGTGAAACTGTTCTGTACCAACATGGGTGCATGGAGAAAGCCATAACTCCAGAACATGTGTGCAAACGTCCACAGGGACAAAGAGTTTCATTTCTGAAGATTAAAGTCAAAGACAAATGGGTGGACAACCCTAACCCTAACCCAGACCCTGACCCAGAACACCAGCAAGTCCAATCCCTCAAACTGGACTAAATATGTAAAGATAAGATAGTGAAATATCCTCAATAGTAAAAACTGTCCATTAACGTTTGATTCCTTCAATAAGGGGAATTCAGGGAGACAAGTTGGTTTTGTTAGGCGTTTTGTTCTTTAACACTTGTCCGTGCGAGGACTGAGGCAAATGATACAAGTTTTACGTGTGTGGGGGGTCGGTTGGACCCCATTTCTAAACACAAGGGTTAACGTATGAAACAATTAGAAAACTTCTTATTAAGGATCAGAAACGTTAAAGTGTTAAAGTGACAGAAAAGAAAGTGGTTGTATGTTCCTGTAGCTTTTCCGACTGAGGCCACAAATTAAAAAAAAAAAAACAAAAAAAAAACAAAACTAGATGTTGCTGTTCCAATGCACTTCTGGACTGCAAGTCATTTTGTGGAGCTTTTCCTGCTTGTTTGCAAATTTCAGCCTTACAAACACATAAAGCCCTGCTGGCTCTACCACACAGCCGCTAAATCTGCAGTAACACTATGCAGGTGTGCGGCTCACAGGGAGTTGCAGTCGCATGCGCCGGAGATCCTGTTTGTTTGGGCTCGGGCCCTGGCTCAGAAGGAAGTGAGCTGGCCCTGGCTTTCTGCTCGGGATCAAACCCGGGCCTTGATTTGAAAAGAGAACGGGGAGGGAGGGGGGAAAATATGAAGGAAAAAAAAAAAAAAAAGGCTGGTGTTTATTGTAGCTGCGGCTGCCTGGAAGTGACTGGCACGGAGCGCACACGGTTTGTCAAAATGAAGCATAAAACAGACAAGCTCTTCATACGCGCCGAGACGACTGGGACCACACTTACTGCGCCGAGAGAATTACACAAACACAGTATCAATGTCTGCGCTTTAGAGCCAGATATGAATTCTCATACATATACCCAGAATCTATTAAAAATCCCATTCGGGGGCTGACTTGGAATTAATTATCCTGTATAAACTCGTGTCGGCGTTTGAATGTGCATGAATGAGATAATGACGCACAGCTTGTGTAAACAGCCACGCTAAATATTTGAAAATGCAAGTCACTCATCAGTGGAATTATGGAGCTGAATGGTGTTTCTCTGCTGGCTTTGCGATAACCGGGACATTCTCTAACCTGAGCACCTCCAATTAGAGGACTGGAGAAAAAGAGGAAGGATGGGGGTCGGCTGGGCGGGTGTGGGAGGGTTGTAGGGGGGGGTCGGGCGGTATTGCTTTGACCCGCCCGCTGTAGTTGGAGGCGTACTCGAGAGGCAGAGATGTGGTGGCAGGATATGGCGGAGGAAAAACAGGCTCAGCCGTAGATGGCCAGGGGCTGCCTGTGGCTCTCTATCAATGCAAAACAGACTACTTCCTGAGGAAAAGAGGACATTTCACTTTTTATAAGCCTCATTTCTTTCTTTCTTTTTTTTTTTTTTGCAGGGCTTACATTAATTTTGAAAGCAGGGGGGAGGAAAGGGGGGGGGGGGGGGGGCAGAGAAAGAGAAAAGAGGAGGAAAGAGGAGCAGATGAAAAGCATCTTCAGGATGTTGGAAACATCTGGTTTCATATTCCAAGGACCTGAGAGGAAATTGCAAAATGGACAAAACTCTTATGTTTTGATTTATTTTATTATTCGAGAGGCTAAGCGACGCAGAGAGAAGCCCCTGGTTGTGGATGTGAGGCTGGAGATGGGGCGTGAGGGACGGCTCCTTACCGGCCCCGGATTGATTGATATCGGCCATAATGGCATCCACAAGCGCTGGGTTCTGTTCCAGATTAAACACAACTGAAGAGCATTGTTAATTGGATGAATCGATGGAGGAAGAAAGGATCTTTAGGGGGGCACAAAGACGAAATGTATTTGTCTCTTGAGGATATTTAATTCCTCTTCTAGGCCATTACAACAGACGTTTGAGGTTTGAATGTTTCCTTCAGTAGATGGAAGATATTATCCAGTCAAAGGCTTCAGTCTTCATGGGTCGGGATCATTTATGTCCTTCATAACCGGCGGCTTGGTGACTGTTCTAACAACAGAGTCTAGTCAGGATGAAAACAGCACATAGCTTCTTTAAATGATCTGGTAGATTTGTAATGGAGATCCACAGGGTCTAGTGTTGGGACCAGCACTCGTCACTTGGTACAAGTTTCAGCGACTGAATTGTTTCCTGTTTGGTAGAACGACTGAACAGAAGGTTGTTGGTCAAAATGCGCTCGGACAGCAAAGAATATTTTGCTTCAACAGTCCACATCCAGTTATATCTGCAGGCGACATTTTGAGGAGCGTTTATCCAACACAGTAACTATCTATGATTCTTCACTACATAAAGGCTGTTAAATACCTACAAACTCCTGGATAGACAATTGCAATGTGGTTGTGACCGCACATCGACTTTTTTGATTTTTTCTTTATTTATCTGACCATTCCTAAATTCAGTAACACTTTATTTCAAAGTGTGTGCATAAGACTGACATTACACTGTCATGAACATTAAGGAGTCCTCTTTTAATTGACTTTTAATATAAGTTTTAATGCAACTTTGTGTGAAAATGTAATTATTTACCAAATAATGCTAAGTTGGTACTTTTAATGCACTTTTAGCCCAATTTTTAATGCATGTCTGCATTAAATGTGACATTATTTACCGAATGGCATAAATGTGACATTATTTACCGAATGGCACTTCAAGGCAACAATCGTAAACATTCATGAAGACTCCTTCATGTTCATGACAGTCATGCCAGTCTTATGCACACCCCTTCAAATAAAGTGTTACACCAAAACAGCAAATAAATCTTCAAATAAAGGAACATTATATTTCTCCAAACCATTACATTACTCATTATTCTGATATTTAGCAATTAGAAACATATTTGGTAACCATAACTGACCTAATCAGTAATGTATTTTCAATATTTAATGTCAGAAACTGAAAAAAAAAAACATGTTTCATGCGTTGCATGGCTTCACCTCTAACCGACCAAAGTTTATGGCCATTTTGCAATAAGTGGGCAATCTAATATTGATCTTTTTCTAAAGTACCACTTTGAACCCGACACTAGAGGAAGAGCGAGTTAAAAACTGCCAAAAACTGCTAATAAAGCGTTGAGGCGTTTGCTAACCTCTGAACTGGCCTCCAACCAAGAAAACAAGTAGGTGAAAGATCAGGTTGAAGCGCTGAGCTACCAAACCAACGCTGAGAGAAACAACTTCCAAACTTGACTTCCTAAAAGATATAAAACTAAATATGACACACCAAAAATATTCTTAAATGCTATAATAACAATAATAATAAAGGACACTCCAAACGCCCCCTGAAAGGAACTAGTGTGGATCCTAAATTGTGGAAGCAGGGTGGTTTAACTCAGTGTGGGAAGTCATGACACTAGTCATTACACTGACAAGTAAAACACACTGAACAGCAGACAACGACCAGACAGAACGAACAGCATGCTCTGCAGATACTACCCACAGGGTACAACAAGGTTACTCAGTTTCTGAAGACATAAAAAAATACAAAGATCTGCTCTTGTCCTTAGAGTCAGGAAGTTTTATGGATTTTGAATCCTTCTTGTTTCAAGCAATGTTTGTTGCTCAACAAAATCAGCCCAAAGCATAATAAATCCTCTGCTGTGCTTTACAACAAAACAGCAATTGTGAGTAGAGTAGTCGTCTTGTGATCAGAAGGTTGTCGGTTTGATTCCAGTTTCTTCCTGCCTCATGTCGACGTGCCCTTGTGTGTCGGTGCATAAATGTGTGTGTGTTTGTGTGTGCAAATGGGTGAATGTGACTCTACTGTAAGGCACTTTGAGAGGTCAAAATGATTGGAGAAGTGCCATTTAAGTTCAATCCAATTAACATTTCTAGTTTAGCTGTCTACCATGGTTTCCATCTTTGATCAAAAACCTTTTTAAATAAATATGTCTTAAAGGTTCAGTATGTAGCTTTTGTAAAAAAATAAAAATAAAATGTTTTTTTTATATATTTGTTGAAATGGTCATCAGTTTCAACAAATATGTAAAAAAGTATTTTTTAAATTAAAGTTATATACTGCAGTTTTAAGTTTGGTTAAAGTAATATGTTGTATTTTTCTGATTTTCAAACTTCTTAAAATTATTTTTTTTGGTGGGGGGCATTGCTTTAGTTACATACAGATGAAATGACATAAAGCTGGACTGTATCTAGTAAATGGGCGACTTCTGGATGCAACTGATTGCACTGATTTTATTAAATGTATCAAGGTAAATAGAACACAAACGAATGCCACACTTTTCAGATTTTTGCTGACCGAAAAATGGAAAATCATGCACCTTGTACTTTGCATTCCACAATCATGCTTTACTTTATGATGATCCATCTCATGACCTACCAATAAAATGCATCTTGTAGAAAATATAAATTTATTTATTTTTTTTTTTTT